>NW_009610844.1:0-12356 GCF_000690535.1 Cariama cristata
CCACTCATCCCCAAGCCTGTAGCGTTGTAAGAAAATTTCTTACAGCTTCTCTGGTGACTTGTATTTGCTACTTCCAGCCTCCCACTTTATTCTTCTTCACTTTTCTTCCAAAGTACATATGCTGCTTGTCAAGCTAGATCAATTCAAGTTTAAAAATGAGTTGGAAAAAAATTATTTTTCTATTTTAAAGAAACAGTAATATTAATTTTTTTTAAAGTTGGGGTTTTTTTTTGTGGAACATTGTATTTTTATATTTGTTTGTGTGAATTTTGATGTTTTTGAAACATTTCTAATAGCATCACCAACAGGAGGCAGTGTAATGTGACAGACTGATAGAAATATCTCATAAGAAGACATGAGCTGAATATTACACAAATAGTTAAGAACGTGAATGGAAGAAAATTAAGGGAAAAGATAGTGGAGAGAATATTAAGATATTAAAGTGAAAATATAAAAATTATAAAGTGGCTGGGGAAGAAAAAAGAGAAAACAGAGTTTCAGAGAACTTAAACTCTTCTAGTCACAACAAACTGAGTATTAGCTAGAAAAGTAAGTATAGACTGTGATGGAAATATACTGAAGTTGCATGTATCAAAGGCCCAATCCGAGTATCTAAACTAGTTTTGGCTTTCTTTCTAATATTACTTTTAGTCCTTGTCCTCCAAAGCTTTCTTAAATTACTGTTTGTTACTACATAGAGTCAACAAAAAGCATAACTGATGATAGTTTTTAGTTTACCTAACTATATATAGAGTACTGTAAGCTGACAAGAATATCAATGAAAATAAATACCCTAAATGTAACTATAAACTATGTGTAGAGATTCAGCATTTTCTTACTTTGTTTTTTCTTATTGAAGTTACAGATGGGGCAAGAGACAGAAAAGAGTCTTTTGACATTGAAAGTAGTCTCTTACTATGAGATATGGCCACATCTTTCTCATCCTGTGCTTAGACAAGTATAGACCTGCTACTCAATTGCTAAGTAACTAGAAACGTACTTAGTGAATTAGTTATTAAGATTTATGCTACACATTCTAGAGCTGGAATCTAGCCTTAGGACCACTGCAGTGCTGGAGTCTCTGAGGAGCCTTTGGACAGCCAGCTTAAAAGACAACTTCTCTTTTGACGTTAATGCTAGGCTATAGGAAGGACGTTACGCTGCTGCCAGAGCATACAAGAAGACAGGCTGGCGTTTTCAAACAGTACTTCAAGGATTTCCTTAATTTCTAAGAATCTTCTGGTGTTTTTACCATAAGCTGCACGAAACCAGATATGAAGTCTTTGTCTAGAGGACTTTGACGTTTTCTTTGCATAGAAGTGGGCCTCCTAAGAAATCAAGAAAGCTTTGTTTGTTTGTTAGTGGAGTTTTGTAGAGCTCAACCTTAAGGAAATAGTGGCATTTCTACCAAAAATCTCCTTTTTCATAATGTGTTTGTCCAAATAACAGTCACACTAAAATAGTGGGCAACACTGAGAATTTGATCTTCCCAAATAGAAATTGTAAATATCCATGGAAAGCTCGTGAGAGGTATTATCCCATAATGTTACCACACGGCCTTCTGAAGACTGTTGTTGCTGTTGTTTTAAAGAGACCCCTGTATTTGTTGCTTTTCTGTCAGCTCCAATCCAAAGGTGTATCTTTTGACCCAGTACAGTAAACTCTGTGGAGAGCATTGCAGATAATGGTGAGGCTACACGACTTTTGGATCAGACATCACATGAGACCAGATATCTTGATAGAGTGACTGAGTCCTGACTTGTTTATTTATTTGGTATAGGATATGAATATTCTTATATGATACTATTTAGCACTTAAATGTGGCGTCAGTGACACTGTTGTAATTTTTGCCTTCCTAGAAGTCTGTAAGACTGCTGTCTTTTGCTGATACACTTATTAACTTTTTTTTTTTTTCTCTTGGCCCCTAGATCCAAAAGCCACTCGCCTGGGATTGTAATTTTCACTGAGCTTCTATAAATGAGAAGGTACTTCATAGTTTTGTTGGAATGACATCTCTGTATGTTAATGATATGAAACTGCCTGTCTTCCTCTGAGTCTTGTTCTCACGGTAGGACTCACAAGAAAGAACAGGGGGGAACTGTGACTGCAGAGCCATGTTCTACTCTCAACTCTTGTTGCGTGGTATTGCAAAAGGAATCTTTCTTTGCCTCAACATACTGCTCTTTAGAAGGTGCCTAAACCTCTGTGACAGAGATCAAGGCTGAAGATGTACCCCTATAAGTGCTATTGTGAAGAAGCAACACTATCAATCAGCCACGGTTACTATGGCAACTATGACAAGTAACTGGGGAATTTTTTTTCCCTTCACAAAGACAGTACTCATGTAGGTTTAGGCTGTGTGCTTATGGTGGCAAATTACATTTAAGAATTAATTTGATGTTGTAGCCTATGTTCTATGCATCCAGCTAAACAGAAATTCAAATAGTAAAAGCAGAAGAATATAATTATATTCTCTTTCAGTTCTGTAAGGGCCAAAATGAACTTACCTGATTCAGGGAAATTTAGAACATCATCTGAGTGCTTCCACGATGACCCTTCTAGTTGAATGGTTATCACTGATGGCTTCTGAGAACAGTTTTGTCAGGCATATTGCAGTAAAGAGGCACACTCTGCGTGCGTGGTCTGGATGGCATGGATATACGTTATAGGGCCTGAAAAAGGGTCAACAAGAGATCTTGTTCCATTCCCTGCAATTCCTCTGTGGCACCGAAGATCTGATTTTTGCCATTCCTTGGGGAGGCATACCAAGCGGGTGTTTCTGAGTGCTTGCACTTCTAAGCAGAATGTAATTATTGAGGAAATTAACTTCACAGCTAAAGATTGTAGTATCACGATAATTTAGAGAAGTGGGAAGGATGTTTTCTGAGCAATCACTAATCTTTTTTCCCTTTTCTTTTTGGTTATCACTTAATAGCATTCATTAAAACTGATAACAGGAATTGCTTCTCTTTAAATTTCATACTAGGTCTCAGTTTAGTTGAGTTAAACTCTTCTTGGAACAGTATATTACTGTCATGCTCAATTGACTTTATAAAAGTAATAAATCTTTTGTACAGGTGTATTCTTAGAAACACTAGAAACCGCAAAAAATACACATGTTGCTGACTTCTTGTTAAAATAATGTGAATGCCACCTCTAGTTGTCAGGTACAACCTTTCTACCCTGATGAGTCACAGCTTATTGAAGTTTTCTTTCAGGAAAGCAGTCTCTGCCTTTGGAGGTTAGCAAGCAGCAAAGGTGTAGGTTTCCATTGTTACCAAATCCCCTCCTCATTTTTCATTCTTTTTCCTACTGCAGCTTTTTGCAAGAAAACATGCTAATTTTCAGGGCAATTGTTTTTCCTCTGTTTAAGCTCAGTGTTACAGCTGCTGGTCATACCAGAAAAACACTTCGGCCATCCTTCAGATAAAACCTTTCTATATGAGTTAATCTGTAGCGAGCAGAGGAAATTTGGTCAGTTTTGATACAGAGTGCTTTTTTGTAGTATCTTCCCCTTGGGATGCCATGAAGAAAGTTGTTTGTCAAGACCCTCTCCCATTTTGGAACATAAAAGAGTGTAGTGTGTAATGGAGAAAATCCTTCACTCTATTTACAGTCTCTTGCCCTAAATTAAACTACTGAAAATGCTTACTCAGGAGGTGGCTTTAGTAAGTGGCAACAACGGTTATACATATTATGTGGGCAAATGGAACCAAAAAAGCAGAAATACAGGTGATTTGCAGTTTCCTCATCATAAGCTTATAAAATGCTGGGTAGTCTACGAAAAAAATGCACTGGCTAACCAAAACAGTGTCTTTTAAATACAATCGTAGAAGAGGAAGAGTTATGAAACTATACCACTGTTCACCCCAACAAGCTTTTACCCATTTTGCTGAAAGAACATTTAATCAAGAGCAAAGCCTCTGTCAGCTGCAAGAAATAGCATAAATATAATTTTGCAAAAATGAAACATATGCTTAATACATATCACATGAACACTTTCAGTCACCCAAACAGCATTACAGGAATAAAATGAAAACAGCATTTTACATTATAAGTTCATTTTTATTGAAGGAGTAAAGAGTCACATGACCTTGTATCTAGCCCTTAGGATAGCAATAGAACTCACTTTGACAGCCAGGCTGAAACATATTGCCTTTTCACAGAGAAGGAAAAGTGCTAAAATTGATCCAGTCCTTGACTAGTGGTGATGAAAGTAGTACATGGGTGATGGCTATTATAATTTAAATATCATATGCAGGAGTTTTTATTTCAACAGTCTCTACTCGTGCATTATCAAAATGGAGATTGGAAGTCAGACCAAAATGCCATTTGTCTGTCTCTGACTGCTAAATGATTGACTGCTAGAAAAATTCACTGGGTTGCAGTAACAATGAGGGACAATATTTAGGACTTTGTACAGTGGCAACATCCAGAAGAAATCTTCGACAGGGTAAGGTCTGTGTAGGTCTAGGAAGTGGAGATACTTGTAACCAAACATTAAGTGCATGTAGGAAACAGCAAATGTAAACAGTGTTTTCATAACACTCAAGGTCTGAGTTGCAGGTTGGCACATGCACACAACTGAGTAACACATTCTGTTGTGGTCACAACTGGTGCTGAATAAGAGCCAGCATGGCCAACAGTTTATTGCCTGACTAACGTGACACAGAAGTGTTTTATAAGCAATTTTTCCTCAAAATCTGAATTATACTAGTATGTATTTCTGAAGTTAGTAGAAAAGCTGTTATAAAGTTTGTGGGTTTTGAATTTGAGTAACTAGCATAAAAATTTAATAGTGCTGTCCCAGCAGGAAGATTGTGACTTCATTGGTCTTTTTCAATAGCTTTGAAATTGGGAAAAACATAGGTGACACAAGAAAGAAAATTTATCTGAACATGTACGATACTGCAGTTCCATACTTATTAATTTCTGAAACATTTCCTATTTCATATTCTCACATATACATCCCAAAGCAATTTTAAGAATTCTAACCATTCACATCAAGATTATACATACTTCTTAGTATGTTTCAGTTGTACAAAGTATCCAAGAGACAGCCCTGAAGTTTGAAGCCCTTTGTTTATCTCTCTGTATCTGTATTTATAAATCAGAAATGTAAAGTATGGGCAAAAATCCAGCCACTGTAACTTTGATATGTGGCAGGATTATCTGCTGAAGTAAAGTGATAAATCTTCTGCTAAATTCTTTAAATCTTGAAGCCAACAAAAGTGCTATTCATGACACTGAGAGGCAGGAAATTATGCTACCAATACCTGTAAATCCAACTTAATTTTTTTTATCATAGGCCTAAAATAACTTTCATGAATCTTTTTGGCTAGTGGAATTTAAGTAGACACCTCACAATAGTTTGAGTGTTCAAACTGGATAAAGTAAATCTCTTCAAATAAGTGCATTACTATTGCAAAGTACAAAGCAGCCATCTGATAGCATTTAAGATTGTTCATTGAATTCTTTAAAGTTAAAAGTAAATTAAATTAACAAGAATCAAACATTCTCTGGCATCTATGGATTGACCTAAGGTCCAAGATATGAGTTGGAGCCTATACTTGAAGAGGTGCTAAAGAGCTATGTTTATACCATTAGTGCTCCAGGTTGTCCGATGATAGGAATTCAGTCTTCCCAAGAAGTTGCTATCATGATGGTATTCTGAGAAAAAAAAAGGTTGTTTCTTTCCATGCTTTACAGAGAAGTTTCTACAGCAAAAAGCAGCATTTACCATTTCTTTTTTTGCTTCTGTTTCAGTTGGTAATGCTGATCAACTTCACCATGCTTGTGTTTTCACTTTTCATTTTGCTATGTTCTACGTAGCTTTTATCACTTAAAGTTTAGTTAGAACAAAATTAACTGGATTCTGCTACACTCTATTAAGCTTTTTCACTGCTCCTAATGGAAAACTTTTTGTTTAAAAAAAAAGGAAAACCACTGATAACAACATGTACTTCTCAGCTGCTAACATTCAGATAACAGCTCCTGTTGCCCAAAGGTTCCACTCATACTGTGCTTCTTTTCTAGTGAAGATATTCAGTAAAAGTTGTACAGAACTTGTGTGGCAGTCAGGTGAAAGTTAAAGATCTGAAGACTAGTGTAGATGTTTGTGTAACAGTTTCTGGGGATTGAATTAATAATTTCTAATTCATTCTGTGTTTGCCATCAAACAGTCAATGGCCTGAAGATTTGGACATGTGTCTAAACTGGAGTGTTAACAATGAAATTATTCAATATCCTCTAATATCTCCATACTAACCTATTGTACTGCACATATTCTACTGTAAGCATGTTGCATTTAAGAGAAAAGGTCCAGTGCTCTCACTATCATCAGTAAAGCACCAGCAAGTTTTGCTGCTATCAGGGGAGCTGCTAAGCAGAACCAGGACAAAGTCATGATACTATCGGGTAGTGACAGGACAAGGGGCAATGGCTTTAAACTGGATGAGGGAAGATTTAGATTAGATATCAGGGAGAAACTCTTCCCTGTGAGGGTGGTGAGACAGTGAAACAGGTTGCCCAGAGAAGCTGTGGATGCCCCATCCCTGGAAGCGTTCAAGGCCAGGTTGGATGGGGCTTTGAGCAACCTGGTCTAGTGGAAGGTGTCCCTGTCTGTGGCAGGGGGGTTGGAACTAGGTGATCTTTAAGGTCCCTTTCAACCAAACCGTTCAATGATTCTATGATTCTATGACAAGAAACTGGGCTTATGTTAGGCAGAAGGCTAATGAAGGTTCTGGTGAAGAGGTAAAGCTACATTTTCCTTCCCATCTGGGTGGCTAATATATTAGGTCACAGATCCTGTGTGTTGATGATTCATTTATTGTTCCTGGACCTCTCCTGTGGTGTACCTGCATGAATAACATCCACCACTTGAAGACAAAAGCCATCCATTTCTCAGAGCACCTACCCTAGGGCTTTTTTTGTTTGTTTCTAATCATAGCAAATGATTGGCTCCCTCCATTGCTTTTCTTGGTGGTGTGACAATTTTGTAGCAGAATCTTAGTTTTCCTATCCTTAAAGTCTTTATTTGCCATACAACTTTCTAAAGACTATTGAAAACATAGACTTTTCATTGCTTGCTCCTTTTGAAACCTCTGTTTTGTTACTATTATAGTCTTTTCCAATAACAGAAAGTTACAAGCTTCCCAAGGGATATGTTTTATATGCTTGTTCAGATGATGTCATATCATTATATTGTATTAGCATGGTATTATGAAATTTGAGTTTAACAAATGTTGTTAAAATATGTTTTAAATGTTGGTGGTTCCACTAAGGTTCGTGCCAGGTGTTCGTTACCTAAAACATTATAGGTGAACTTTCTATAAGTAGAAACTGTGAAAGAGTGAAAAGAGTCTCTTTTTGTTATTTTTGGCTTGGTCTGGTTACTCATATGTAAAAGAAAATGGGGGAAAGTGGAGTTAGGTTTGGTATCCATAGGTGTGATACCAGTTGGGTTGACAGCAAAATGGTGATTGTAAACTGTACTACTGATTGCTGAGATAATGCGACTAAACAAATACGACTAAACAAATCTTTAGATATATCATACTCAACACTGGGGCCTCGAATTGGCAAACCTGCATTTAGCTGTAGATGCCTGGGCAAGTTCTCCCTATAGAGAACGGGCAGAACCAAAATATTAGGTAGAGACCATCAAGAAAATGGTGAACTTGCAGAAGTCTCTGGTTCAAATGAAAACAGCTTAGAGTTTTAACAACCAGTTTTTAAAAATGTGAGTATTGCAGTCTGTGAAGCTGGGCACATGTAATCACATACAAAATACCACAGTGTGATATAAGGAAATTACTTTCATATCTAGAACATAACTTTCCCAATCTTTTCTGTATCTCAGTGTGGAAGAATTAGCCTAAATAAAAATTCTGAATCTGACCATCTCTCAACTTTGAGGTATCAGTATTCTACATCAGATGTCAATAATATACTTGAATTTAATGTATAAGTCATATGTCAAGAATAGTCCAAATAAAAACACTATTCTGACCACCCATACTGAACAGTATTTCCTTGGATAGAATCTGGTACTGTAGATAGGGCAATAAAATGTACTAGACTATGCAAATGGTCTTTAACCTTGGGAGGTTTAGGCTAAGCCTCAACCTAGTTTGCAACCTTGAATTAGCTTGTCATTCATACGAATGATAGAAATCTATTTATGTAACACATTTCCCACAATTTGATTGACAATCTCTACTAATAAGTAATCTGGGCTGAGCCGGAACATAGGTAGAATTTAATTCGGAGTAAAAAGTTCTGTCCTGCCCATGCCACCATTATGCCTTCTCTGAACAAAGTAAAGTATTTTGCAATTTCATAATCCCCTCAAACACTGATAACACTACACAATTTAAAACAAAAATCAGGCTTTATAGCGTAGTTACACTGCTATGATCCTTCTACTTTGCTCTAATATTTTATTGTTTTCTGCTTTCTTTTCAGCTCTCCACCATGCTATAGTACAAACATACAAAGTAACATGTGGAGAAATACTACCACGAATGGCCTCTAAGTATTAGCAAAGCAGGTAGAGGCATAGGACAGCGGATAACGTAACAAAATGCACATGGAAGAACCATGAGTAATTCCGTTGCTGTTCATATTTCCCAAGTTGTGTCTTGAGAGTACTGTCATCTGGGATCCACTTCAGATCCCCTTCCTTCCTACATGGAAACCATCCTGTTCCAAGGGCAGTGACTCTGAGTTTTGCCTACACGGTTGAAAATCCTTGAACTGGTGTTGGAACTGTGATAAGGTTCACTAACTGAATTGAGATATATATGGTCTCTCATTCCAGTTTCTGTAAAATCTCTCGGTGAGTCACAATTGTTGATAAATGCATACCGACCAGACATACACCAAAAGAACTGGATGAAATCCAACATCCACTAGTGTAGGAGGGCTTCACTTTTCCAGAAATTCAAAAGGTTGCAGAAACACTTTGAAGTTTTTACTGGTTGACAGACAGAGTAATCCACAGAGACTGATCTTATCTTCTCAGAATAAAGAAATTCAAGTTCTGTTGAACTGTTAACTGTGAATGCGCTCAAGTGGTGAAAGAGCAAACTGGGGCATGTCATTTGGACTTCAGACTGGCTGCTAATTTAAGCTATCAGCAGCATGTGTTCTAGAACAAAAATATGCTTTCGAGCATTTTGTTCAGGATGGAAGCTTGGAACTTTCATTTTGTTTATTTTAGCTCTTATGGCATGAAAATGATTAGTAAGTACATGCACTTCTTTCATCTTTCATTTTTAGGAAAACTAAATTTTTTCAAATTTGCACAGAAACTTTAGTGCTTGGTCACACAGAGCTAGTTTTGTAGTTCTGGAGTAAGATTATTTAACGCATACTTTCTAAAATGTCTAGAAACAGGATGTGAATGAGAGAAAGACAGTGAAAGCTGGATGATATATATGCTGAGGCAATAAAGTATAAAGAAATTTGCAAGGAATTATGGTCTGCACATTTTGTAGAGGACTTTCTGGCTATCAGTTTATATATTTTTCTGTATAGACTGCTATGAAAAAAAACTAAAAGAAACATTATTTATTCCTGAGCAAGGAATAGAAGCAAAGATACTCCAAAGTACAGCTATCTTATTTAAGGGAAATTTAGAATATTTAATTTCAGTTGGAGAGCAGTAATACTCTGGGTATTTCCAGAAACAGGTTCTAATATCTTCCAGATGACATGCTGGGCTAGACACTCCATGTGTCCACTTAGGAAGCTAACCAATATGTCAGAGAAAACATGCACAGAGGAAGTGGTTTACACAAAGAAAGAGAAGCCACCTCATTCCGAAGCATAAACCTGATCTCTGAACACTTGGCATTGTCGCTGGCCTCAAACATTGGAGCATGATAGCTTGGTCGAGGTCTGAGATGTAGATTTGCTCTATATAACATCACATTCATCTTTGGCTCCTGGTTTTACCCTTTCAGTTTCCCTGTCTCAAAATGCTTGAAAACTCCCTGTGTTGTCAATATCCAACAAATTTCTGAAGAGAGCAGTCATAATTATCAAGAATAAAAGTGTGTGAAAAACTGTCACAAACACCACTAAAATGGTGACATTCTTGCTTTGGTTTTATGACTGATTGATTTCGCCGTATGCAGGGGGAAAATTCTAATAACTTGTTCTAATCAGGAAATCTTCCATGCACATAATTCAGGGATTTGAACTGTCGGACAAATAGAAAATTAGCTAGAACATAAGGAGTGAGCATGAGCATGTCATATGTAATAGCTGAACCAAGTGACATGGAAGACTTTATCATCATTTACTTGTTTTTAAAGGGTTATTTCCCATGGGAAGTTAGTTTTTTGACAGTCAGTATCCTGAGTATTACTAAGTAAAGGGAAATGGTTTAAACTGGAAATTCACAAGAGCAGCAGTAACATTCACTTCATTCTGTTACCTCCTCGCACTTCTCTTTCACTTCTGAAATTTCTGCATGTTTAATGTGAAATTTAGGGCAGCCCATCAGTGTGCATTTTGAAGGAGGCAAAACTGTCAGGCTTTCATTCTGGGCATGCAATGCCTTCTCCTCTTTCTTTCCTGTGCTGACAGGCTTGCTTGGTTCTGCTCTGAGGTGCACATGACTCAGATAGAGCTTTTGAGAGTTAAGCTGGTGGTGGCTGGTACCTACTGTCAGGCTGGTCATCTCACTGGGCCCTCAAGGGAAACAAGATACCACTCTTCTGGTAGAAGAAGTGGCTTCCAGGCAACATTCATGGTTACATCACCACCATAAGCAGGATAACATAAATGGATTTGGGAAATGGGAAGAAAGCCCATTTTTCCACAGCAGATAGGTCTGTATGCTTCCACCACTGTCAGGATTGCCTGCAGTCAGGTTTTCCCAGGGGAGGCCTTTACCACAGCATGTATTTATTTATGGGGTAGCACCTCTCCCCATATTTCAGTGAGCTCTTGGAATTGTTCTTTATAGGACAGTTCTTGATGGACAGCTGGACACTTCACAAATCATTCTTTGATAAATGTATCTACTACCCAAGCTGCAGAGGAAGTTATTGCCCTGGAAGTGGGAGCCCAGATACATGTTGGCTCTATCCAAGAAGCTGTTTCTGTCATACCACGTATGGAGGCTACGGATCACATGAGGGGTTTACACTGAAGTTTGTCCTTGAACGCCCAATTATAATTTCTCTTGTGAGAGGAGCAGTAGTTCTTTTTTTCTTAGCTATTCACTTGTTGGAAAATTACTTTTGCTAGTAAATTACAATTCAGTTGGATACAATAGGGAAAAAAAGTGATTTTAAATATCAACTAAGTCTTCTTTCCTTCCTAAATATTCACTGTTTTTTGCCACCTTTTAGTTATTCACCAATCATTGATTGGGTTTACCTTTGCACTTCAGGAAGACCCAGTAGACCTTATGTTGTGTAAGCTCAGTAAAAAGCTATATACCCATCGTCACACTATCATCCCTATGCTAAATCTGTTATTATAGCAACACAGTAAAAGTCTCATTGGGTGCTTTCCTGGGGTCAAATATGTGAAGCTCCAGACCTCAGACCTTTACTATAGTGTGTCATTCAGAGATTCCAGTCTCCATGGGAAGGTGGCTAAAATATTGTTCTTCTTCCTTTGCCTATGAAAGTTACCCTAGTAATTCCTTTTAAAGATTTTTCTTAAAGGAAGAAACTCCGGTTCAATTCCCCGCACATGCTGTGCACCTTATCCTCTCCTGCCGCAATGTTTGGTTCTATCACTGTATTTCCCACTCTTTTGTAATTGCAGCTCATGACTGTCCATTTATAAAGCAACCTGGGGTTTGACAGTTTCCTAATGAGATGTTACAAGCCCTCATTACAGCTACTTTCAAACAGCTGAATGTAGTGTCTTCGGGGTTTTTTTAGATCTTTTTTGTCATGGTTTTCACTTCACTGAGAAGGTTAAACAAGCAGGGATTCTTTTATTTCATTTGTAGTCCCTTATTTTCATTTCTCCAGAGAAGATGATTAACAGAGCAGCCGTAGAGAGCTTTCAGTTTTAAATGTTGAACTCCACCTAAAGCAGTCAGTTCCTTTTCCCTGTTCCAGTTGTAAGTTTTGACAACTTAGAAATACATTTTCATTCTCAAGTGCTCTGAACAATAGCTTCTCTCCAACCCAATCTAATCCTTGGAGGGCTATCTGATGCCTTTCTCATGTTGTTTGGCAGACACATGAAACAACTGTTAATAATTCTCCAAGTCCTACTTTGCCAGCTGGATCAGAGGATCCTATTTTCTAGGTAGAGTAATCTCTCTGTGCTACCTCATAACCTACTTAGAATCAGAGAATCATAGAATCATTACGGTTGGA
>NW_009610845.1:0-276 GCF_000690535.1 Cariama cristata
TGCCGGCTGCCGGCGCTCCCGCCTCCCTCCCTCCCCTCCATCATTCTGGGTAGACTTAGGGTTTGCAGGTCGTTGCTTGTAGTCGCTGTAAACCGTAGTGTCTGCCCTAGTAGCATCGGCAAAAATAAACCACCTTATGCAGAAAACCGCCGTGTCGGGGGGTTTTCTTGGATTTACGAGGAGACGGCGGGGAGCTCAGACCTCGGTCTGGCAGTGTGAATATGGAGGCTGAAGGAGACTCCCCCAGCGGAGGAAGGGGCTGTGGGCTCGCCGCGT
>NW_009610845.1:297-650 GCF_000690535.1 Cariama cristata
ATTTTCTTGGGGGAGAAGCGACCGTGTATTGTAACCTTGCAAGGTACTTACAGCAACACCCCCGCCTGCGTTACTTGTGTCTAACAGCTCTCCTGCTATGCTAGCACCTTCCAGTTCATCGGGCTTCCCTTCGTTACAGGGCAGGGAGGTGAGTGGGCTTAAACCCCCACCGCACACCACATTATATGGGGATTTTTTTGTAAATGCCTTTGTCCAAGGGTTTCTCACCAAAGAAAAGGCGCTGTGCGACTGTCCCTGAGTTCACCGCACATACAGCGGCACAGGGTGGTTACGCAGCCTGCGGAGCTGCGAAGTAGCGTTTCTTTCTTGTTGTTGTTTTTTTTTTTTTTTTT
>NW_009610846.1:0-13902 GCF_000690535.1 Cariama cristata
CTCCGCTCCCGCCCCGTGCTCCGCTCCCGGGGGTATGAATCACCTCAGGTGTTCCTGAAGCCCCGGTGACAGGGAACGACGTCCCAGGTGTGACCCTAACTTGCCATTCTTGTCGCACTCTCTACACGGTCTGGAATTCCCTTCAGTAGAATTGTTAACTCTGAAGCCTAGTGATGGTGGCTGCAGCAGCAGAAACTACATCCCTACTGGTGAGAAGACACGAGGCAAAAAAAACCCGAGGCAGTGGCTGGGATGTCTGTAAGTTGCTTGCCTGAAGGAGGTCTCACGAAGAGGTTGCAGCAAACCCTCTTGGCTTTAAAATCCTACAAACAGACCCCAGCTTCAAAATTAGAAATCCGATTGTGGCCTATCCCTTGCTGGGAAATTGAAACAGCTTTCAGACATGATGCCCTAGAGAAAGCGAACAAAATCATGGGCGTTTTAAATGTGTCTCTGTCATAACGAATGAGGTGCTTCCCAAACAACCAGCAAAGATGACAGCATGTTTTCCCACTGCCAGGCTTTAAAGAAATGCCTAAGCACAAAGACAAGGTTCTTCATTGGCCCCAGGAGAACATAGCTCCTTGCAAGGGGAGGCTGAAGCAGGAGCCAGCTAAAGATTCTGGAGTTGCAGGCTCCTATCTTCTCCCATTGACTCGCTAAGCAGCCTCCAGGAAACACATCTGCACTCGGGGCCCTAAAATTGGGGGGTGCAGGTGCCTCTGCCCCCTGCCGCATCCCTCAGAGCACCATTCCCTTCCCACCCAGTCTCATCATGGTGTTCCGTTGTGTTTGATGTTTGACACTGCCCAGACAGGACAGAGATCACTTTGTCTACTAGTGAAAGCTTTTTGGACATCTGGTGATCTTCAGTAACCACCTTTGGACGGGCTTGTAGGTCAACCGGCCCTTGTACGAGCTTTAGCTTCATAACAGTTCAGCCACTTGAAAGAAGTCTGTAAATTGCTTTTATTGCTACATTTTCGCCAGGGCAGTTGACTAGTTAACATTATCGTGAGAATGTAGAAAGCCAGAGAACACGGTAGTACTATATAACTAGCATATAGCCAAGGTGTGCGTTTTAGGAACAGTCACAGGAGAGATGCAGAGAAGCTTCGAGGAACACTTCTTCTCACTGCAGATCAGAGATGCCATACAGCTTCTCCATTTTATTCAAGCCAGAGCTATCCGCCAGGTGGCCCAGGGGACAATTCTACCCAGCATTGGAGTGATTTTCTACCCTCATCTAGAATGACAATGTTTATTTGCCATCAAGACCCCAACTAAAATTATTGTTATATAAGCCAGGCCCTGATTTAAGCCTTAAGCAAGGTATCAGCTTTGTGTAGGCAACCTGACATAATCGATAGCATAACAAAATCCCAGACTCCTTACAAGAGCTATTTCAAAGACAGCCTAACAGGTTTGACACCTACAAAAGTCTTTTTAGCTCCTTGCATTCCTCAGATTGCTCTGGGAAATGTGATCTCTATTTTTCCAAAACCTGACTTGCAGTCTACCCAGCATGGTGTCTGCAGTGATGGTGGTAACGCTTTTCCCTCTGTCTGCTGACTGATGCTCAATCTAATATAGAAAACCATTGCGAGCCATCAGCCCTATAAAGCACCAACACGGAAGGCAAGTGGTCCTGGGCAGATACCCTACACCTTTGATGCAAAGAGCACATTATGACTTAGGCTCATGTGGGCATCTGCTTAGCGATCACCTGATTTAACAGCCCACGATCGCAGCCACAAGCACAGAGCCATTGTTGCAGCCTAGTTTCCAAAGGCTTTTCCAGATTTCATGCCATCCCTGAAATGCCAGTGTTGATATACAAGCCCTTTCTCAGTCAGGGCTAATCGAAAGAAGAAGGGATATATGTAGGTAATTAGGAGACAGGGGAATTTGTAGCAATTCTTTCTGTCTATCATTTTCTTTAGCCGTGTTTCTATAATTTCTGAAATGAATATTGTTAGCTCTCCTAGTGCACTTCCCATCCAGGATTTAACGTTGTACCCTCATGAGTTGCTTACACAACTTCCAGTGAGGGAGGTCTGCATTGGTTTAGATTTATAGATGGGCAAATGAGGGAACAGGAGAGAACTCCTGCAAGCCCACGGAGGTGGAAAGGAAGAGCAGATGTTACGCTTTATCTTGTTTTCTGACATGTGGATCTATCTCACTCTTTCACAGCAGTCGTGTGAGTACATTTATCAAGCACAACATGCGTACTCTACTACTCTCCCAACATTTCTAATTCAAGATACTGCATCCTCACACAGTGCAATTGATCTAAGGAAACAACTTTAATCTTTTCGGTTCCCTTTTTTCCTAAAAACAGTATTTTATGTATTGATTTTTTTATTACTAAAGCAAGAGCAGCACCAAAGCACTTAAATCAAGGATGATGGTCTGCTATGTGAGATGCTGTAAGCGGTAATAGTACCAGTGACCCTGAGTCTGTAAGACTCATCATCTAATCTCACGATAAGCATTGGGCATACACAGACAAAACTGTATCCCAAAGAAGCACAGTTTGCACACAGAGCAGCAGTTTCAGCTCATTACCAGCTGTTGCCCAGGGAAGCTAGGTGAAAACATGCAAACCACAGGGACAAAACAAAATCTTCCTGATTTGAATATGTAGCAGTCATCCAGGTGCTTCTTCACTTCAGTGTGGAAAAAAACAGCCTGTATCCATGTATCCACATGCTGTGTCCCCAAGATGTGTGCGAATTTCATTCTCTTTAACAGGGCTAATGCATCAAAATCCTTACAAATGGGATTTTGAAAACTGTTCGTAATATTAGAAATAGCACAATAAAGTGACATCCAAATTTGACTGTGCTGCCAAAGCAGCTTCTTATATGCACAGCATGTTTTGTAGTGTCCCAAAACACACTCAAAAAGCGGGGAGAATATCTGCAGTTCTTACCAATTAATATTTCTGCAGCATGTCTACCTATGCCATGCTATGCATACACACAATGGTCCAAAAATTAGTATATACCAACAAACAATCTCTAAGCAGCAACCAGCTACCTACAGCCGTAGCCAAATCCAGTCCAGATTCTCCCTCCCCTTCAGCCTTGCCCCAGCTCCTCCCGCCTTCACTCCCTTGCCCTGGCTTGGAGTGGCAGCAATGGGATCATGGCCTTTTGAGAAAGGGAAAACTCTAGGAAGGTGTCTCCCCTTCATCACCCACATCATGGCAGGGAAATGGAGGAAGAGACACCTATGTTGGTCGGAGGAATGCAGAACGCGGGAGCAGCTCAGAAATCCTCAATTGTTTTTACAGCACCCACTCACTCGGTGATCCCATTCCCGGGACGTACCCTGCCTGCTCTCCGCACCTTGCTTGATGGGCTGCTCTGCCCTGTCCTGGGACGAGTGCCCACACGGCATGGCACATAACAGCCTCTCTTGCTGTTCTGAGTCAGAACCTGGAACACTGTAATCACAGATCAACCAGTCCCTGCTTCCAGCATAGTTACGAATGGAGAAGTTTGGGGTCTCGCTCTTTTTTTTTTTCTGGTCCCTAATCAAAAGAACCTACTGCAGATTTAGCCATTACAAAATTGTGCCATGACATTTTTCACAGCCTGGAGAGGATCACTCAAGTCTTGGGCCCTGTCCCCACTGCCTGTGACAGGCCACAGGAGCTGGCTGGCAGCTCTTCGTGGAGATTCCTCCTCCTCGGGGCATGCTGACGTGGTGGTACGGGGCTGGTGCTGCAAGAGTGAATCACCACCTCTCGTAGGAGTGGTGCTCCCCAGGCAATGGCATGCCTGGGAACTGTACCCAGCCACTCCTTGCACTAGACAAACTTTGAAAGGAAAAGCAAACTGAGTTTATTTGACTAAACTGCTTAACAAATCAGCACCTGTTTCTTGGAGGAAGAAAGGAGGAATGAGTTAATAAGCCAAACAGTTTTGAGACAAAGTGACTTTTACCATTTTGACAGACCTTCAGGATTGTTTCCTGGTTCCCTCCAGGCAGCAAGCTCTCCTGTCCAGGTAGCCCTAAAGACAACTTACACAGCTGTCTGGAAGTGAGGTGCAACCGTTTAGATAAACTTCATCCTTTGGCTTTGCTTTCTTTGAGATGAGTATGAAATTGCAGTGAAGTTCCCCTTTTTATCCCACTCTCTGGATAGAGCTCTGCTCGGTGTAACTTCACCTTTATTGTCTTCTGAATCTCCATCCTCAGGTCTCAAGTTTTGATCCACCTATAGCCACAGTTGTCAAGGGATAGCCCTGGAGTGGCTCTCCTGGTTGGACAAACCCAGTCAGGCATAATACTGAGTCAGCTGCAAATAAATATCACAGCATAATGCAAATGTAAATGCCTCTCTTCTTGCCAAAAGTTAAGAAAAGTTTCATCACCTCCACAGACGTATGACCTTGCATTCATACCGTTTTAATAATATCTCACTCCAGAGCTATTCATTATACAAGCTGTAAGTGAGGACAATGAATGAAGCTCATTAGCAGTTTGATACAGGCTAGATATGATGGCAGACAAACAGCCATGGGGACAAAAGTGCATTTGAAGCAGATGACTCCTAAACTCAACATGCCGGGATGATGGACAGGACACTCTGGCTGTGCTGGCATTCTTGGTTGTTGCACTTTTGTTCCCTGCTGTTAAGCATGGCAAAGGAAAGCTTTCCCGAGTGTCTAGCTGACACTTCCTTAAAGCCTGTTCCACCCCAGGTGCACAAAGCAACCTCTGCTCCCAGGCAGCCAGATGGCTAGCTGCAATCCAGTCACTCTTTAATTAACTTCGGTGTTTTTTTTTTCCCTCTGTGGGTTGTTTCTGGGAGAAAGGGAGCTGACAGCATGTTTGTTTACACGAGATTGATATGGCCAGGCAGTTCCCTGGGTCTATACTAAGAATTTCAAAGTGTCTTTGGGTTTTGTTATCGCCGTAAAAGGAGCAGAAGCTGAAAATCCAAGAGGATTTCTAGGATGCATCTAAAGAAGTTCTGTAAGTATGCAGCTTTACTGCAAGTCATATGCAGATGGGCAGCACATGAAACAAAGCTGATGGGGGCAAACTAATCTGAGGCCTTGGTTACTGTGCACTGCTGAGCTGCTGCAGTGTATAATTAACTTTAAATGCAACTACAACAAACACTGACCTGTAAACAGCTCCTCTAAACCCTGTGGAGCTGCTTGCATGCATGAAGTTACACAACATCCATAAAGCAGCTGTTGGATGGCAGGTTCGAGACGTATCCCTCTGCACAGAAGAAAATGCCAACCAGCAGTATCACTTGATCAAGATTAAAAAGCAAAAGGGTGTAAAGAATCTGCATTAGGAGTTAGCAACTAAAATGTCCAGCTACAAAACTAACAGGTAGAAAGAGAAAAATATTTAAGTAACAGATCAAAAGTAAGTTTACTCTGCAATCCAGAGATGTGAAACAGCTTTTGCATTTGTTAACTAGCTACCCCTAGCAATCAAGCTGTGGCTGCACATACGTCATATTCTACTGAGACCCCAGCTAAATGCCAAGCAGGCTAAAAGGTGCCAATCTCCATCCTCCTACAGAGGTCAAAAGTGTGGTCTAGAAAAGAGCAAGGAGAAGGGAGAGTGGGGAAGCTGTATCAGCTCACCATGTCTGAACACACAGAGGGCAGAAAGGATGAGAGAGAAAGGAGACAGCCAAATAACAAAGGAAAAAGGATTAGGGAATATTTTTTTCCTTCGGAAGTAGCAAGTCTGGAAGGCACAAAGGCTGAAGGAGAGGTGATACATGAGAGAAGAGGTGAAGGACAGTAATTTTGAACCAGGATGGTCTTAAATGTAAAGGATGAAGGACATTGCCCGCATCTGTCACTGAACGGAGATCTCTCCAGATGAGGAACATTTTAAAAACTAAATCAAGCCATATTGCTTCTGACATCAGAGCATTTTGCAAAGAAAGGGACAAATGACGTACGTCTCTCGGGCTATAACTTCATTGCAGAGATAAGACAAGGGCAGAGCTGCTGCAAAAGCGTGCCTGGAAAATTGTAGAGGTGCATCCTGTTATTCTGCATCAGCGATTGCTTTTTTAATTATTATTTATCGAATCATATCCCAGCAGAGTCCTCCCCCTGCTGGCAAGTAAAAAAGTCGTAGCAATGATTTTTACAGTCACATCAATCTAAGGCTATAAATGAAATAAGGAGCGTCAGATAGAACCTATTTTTTATTAGGTCAACTGACAGAGCTGGGAAAAAAAAGAGACAATTTTGCAAAAACCAAATCCTTTTTCAGGACTTACATAGAAATATTTACTTTGAAGGCTGATACAACTTGAGAATAGTTGCCAAGTTCAATTTCATCATTAATTTATTAGACAATTTGCAAGAGAAGTAGAGGATAAAACCTGTTGAATAACTTTTAGTAGCTGAGCAGGTTAATTGTAATGTGCAATAATTCCATTATTTCCACTGAGTCCTTCTCTTTTAGTGCCCAATTGAGTTTTGGTGTCTAAAATCCCTTAAAGGCAGACTGGCCTGGAAAATAGAATCATAGAATCGTTATGGTTGGAGGAGACCTCAAAGATCATCAAGTCCAACCTTCTACCCAACGCCACCATGCCCACTAAACCCACTAAACCATGTCTCAAAGCACCACATCTAAACGTTTTTTGAACACCTCCAAGGATGGTGACTCCACCACCTCCCTGGGGAGCCTGTTCCAACACTTAACGACTCTTACAGTGAAGAAATTCTTCCTAAAAAATAGAATTCATAATGCTACTGAACAGTAAAAATGGACTCAGTAGACAGGTTGGGTTTATTGTATACAAGAACTTTCCCCAACTAATGTCCCAGATAGCTCTTCAAAAACTACCTGTAGAAAATGATCTCTCTCTGTTTGCTATGGGAAGTTATGGTAAGTGCCTTTTGGATAGGATTTTTTCCTTTAGATGACTAGTTTGGTGGATGAGGGGACAGCAGTAGGTGATGTTTATTTTGGCTTTACTAAGGCTTTTGACACTGTCTCCCATAGCATCCTCACAGACAGAGAGATGAAGTTAATAAATGGCCAATCAGGTGGACGGAAAACTGGCAGAACTGCTGGGCTGAAAGGGGCTCGTCAGTAGCGGAGTACCCCTGGGGTTGAGGGGTTCACACTTTAACATCTTCATTAACAACCTGGGTGAGGTGTCAATGGAGGACCACTCTGTCCTAGTGGGGATGGAGTCCACTCTTGGCAAACCGGCAAATGATACAAAACTGGGGAGAGTAGTTGACAACCAGACGGTTGTGCTGCCATTCAGAAGGACCTCAACAGCCTCAAGAAATGGGCGGAGAGGGTTGTCAGGAAGTTCAAGAAAGGGAAACGCAAAGCCTTTCACCTGGGGAGGAATAAGCTGTGCACCAGTACAGGCTGAGGGCAGACAGTCTGGAAAGCAGCTTTGCAGAAGAGGATGTGGGAGTCCAGGTGGAGAACAACTTGACCATGAGCCAGCAATGCGCCCTTGTGGCAAAGAAGGACAACAGCATCCTGTGCTACGTTAGGGAATGCGTTACCAGCAGGTCAGAGAGGTGATTTTTTTTCCCCTCTATTTTTCTTTTCAGTTCCAGTAAACGCTAGGTATTACCTGCCCTCAACAGTATAGGTAGTATAAGGATGGCTGAATTGTAATTACATGAAAAAACAACCGTTGTCTTTTAATTATAAAAAGGAGAAACCTTCTTCAGCTTTGACATTCAACATCAACAACCACTGCAATATAGACAGAAATACATTCCCCCATCCTTAAGAATGGAAAGCTCTGCCCTTTACCACAAAACACTGTCTGCATGCTTATGTTTAAAAAGGTTTTATTTTTCACTCTGGTACAAAAATACAGTACAATGTGATGGCAAGGCATTCGCCAAAAAACATTCAAAGAATAAAAGGGGAATCCCTGTAAAGCTTCAACATAACCCACCCTCACTTGATAAAACAATCCAAAGGTGAGTGCACAAGGAAAAAGTTAATTTCTGCCCAAAGGCAAATAAAGATGAATCACACACAGTTTTACACAAAAATATGTTTGCAGAGCTACTAATTTCACATGCTACTTGGACATTCATGAAATTTATTCTACTTGGCTTAGTGGCAGAATTCATGGTTTGGGATGTCTAGAAAACACCTGGCCCAGGAACATGCCCTGTTCATAGGAATCCCCAGTAAAAACAATGGGATCACATAATACCAGTGAGAAAAGAGGGATCCAACCCTGATTAAGCATCAAAATATTCGCTACTTCTAGTTATTCCAATCACACTGTTTGTCCTCAAATGTTTTGCCCTACATCCCTCCCTTTTAACACCAAATATTAGTGGTTGCTCAAACACACAAAGTGATGTGTTTGCACGTTACCTAGTTGCAAATAACCATTACAGTACAAACTGCCAGGCAGAGGAGGAGATAACACTGTAAGTGATGCATGTGTGTGAACTCCAAACAGGGTTTAACCTAACATTATTGACAGCAGAATTATGTCCCTTCAGTGCATCTACATTCTTGGTCTGTTTAATCATTTCCTTTTAGAGTTTTGAAGTGATGGAAAAGCGTCATTCAGTATATTCATTAGAGTTCATCTCCCAGGTGCTTTTGTTTGAAAGCATCACCTGTTAGCTTCTCCTGGGCCTCCTTCATCCCTTGGACAACTGAAAGATTAGTCAGAGAGATATAAACTATTAATCTCAAGATGAAAACATCAAGGTGGACTGGTAATGAAAGTGTTTTATAACAACACAGTTACAGAATGTAGATCTACAAATTAACCTGTGGAAAAAAAAACAGTCCTGCACCCTTTTCCCAGCTATTTGTAGTTGGATCATACAAATTGCATGATTTTCCATGCCACAACTGGAGGCAAAGTTTAGGTCCCATAGACACTGTAGTAGGTATTATGGTGAATAGTAATTCTGAATATGGTTCATCAGGGCCTAAGAGAAACACTCACTCACACTGTACCTTACAGCTTTACGCTGTAAAGTATCATCATTTTCCTCCACTCAAAAGTGAAGGCGTGTCCTTCACTGAGGACACGCCTAGAGTTTCATCTCACTAAAAATGCACTTCAAAGTACTTTCCACATACCTTGATCAGCATTGGTATAGAAATACTTGTAGCTGGGGTTTCCTTTCTCATTTATGATTTCTGGGTGGACTTTTCCACTGGGGTCTATGAAACAAGAAATCAAACACGAAATTTAGGTGGTAACAGTAAGGACACAGTCCTGTGAGTGGATACAGCAGCTGTGGATGCCTTACCCATGAAAAGGATTCTGGGAATGTAACCTCCATCAGGACTAAAGGCTTCATCCTTTGGCTCTTCATCATCCTACCAAAGCAAGACAGAAGAGAGAGAACACATTAGGAGGATATCTAACAAAACACAGGACACATTTTAAAGAAACAAGCTATAGCCTTCAGATTCCATTTACCCTGAGCAATTTACATCTTGAATAGACACTAGGTAACTGCAGTGTCTTCCACTCTCAAAAGAAAGGTAGGTATTTTTAGCTAACCAAGTATCATTTGTGAAAATAATTTTTTTTCTGTTCTGTCAATTTGCGTGAAACACTCCACTTTTGTGTATGAATGCTTGATATGTCAGGAGAGAATGAATATAAATTCCTTTATTGCAGCAACGGAATGACACAAGGTACAAATTGTTAAAGAGACAATGGCAGAGAGCCAGGTTTATAAACACAATTAAAATAACCAGACTGAAGAAAATTCTTTTTAAAACAATCAGCTGTATCAATCAATCAATCCTGCATACCTATTCAGGAGTGCAGGATTTAGGATGTACACAAAACAGGATGCAACCAGTTAAGCAAGATTCCAAATGCTTAATTACTAGACAGTAATATGGATACAAATCAAGAGGGCAGCCTACCTCAAGGTTGACCATAACAAAATTATGGGCAAGTTCAGAGATCTCCTTGGATTCAGCAAACTTTGGCTTTAAAGCTAATTGGGAGGGGGGGAGGAAACAAAAACAAACTGTGTAAAGACAGTGGAAAATATTTCAGGTTTTCAGGTCAGCATCAAAATTTCAACTTCATTCCTCCCTCTGGAGAGCTGGTAGTTTTCAATAAGCAGTGAGAAAAAGGAATATATGTATCAAACCATCCAAGCCAGGCTCAGAACAGCAGGTAACTGAAGCATTCCTGGCTGGGCAGCCATATGACGAAGCCTGGCCAACAAACATATGCAGTCGTATTTCAACCAATGGAACAGAAGCAAAAAGCTTGCTGTAAACCACTATTCTCACACAACCACTATTCTCACTCAACCGGCTCATTCTTTAAGCTTAGCCATTATGCCCAGCTTGTTTGTTTGCGATACTGAAAGAGACAAAGCCTCACCTTTGAAGAACCACCAGCTGAAACTAAGGCAATTTAGACTTAATTCTTGAAGATCATTCATTCTGTTCCATTTTTTATAGCCAAGTACAGGAGAAATTGCAGCCACTATGTAAGTGCAGTATTACAGCTGTTATCTTGCTGGCATTTAGGCATGGCTGGCTTTTGGTAGTGCTAACAGGTAAAGTGATGCAGTATTATACCGCTCTAAATGAAATACAAATACCGTTAGCTACATTTCAAATGCAAAGTTCACGTTTCTCATGGTTACATGATTTGTATACAAAAGTTCATTAGAAATTTCAGCAAGATCTAGTATTAAATACATTTACCTTTGCAAGCCCCACACCAAGACTTGTGGATGATAACCATAAGAGGCAAACCACTAAAAAAAGAAAGAAAATTGTCAAATAAAGTTTACAGTTCAGCCTCTAAACCAAATTCTATTACATGCACATTTTAACAGCCAAGGCTTCTAAAAAGGCTAAATGTAACAAAAAATGAGAGATACACAGATTCTGCTCTGTTCTAAGGTTGTCTTGCAAAATGTTTTCTCGACTTTAAAACATGTATAATAATAATGTGTTATAACTGCCAGCCAATAACTGCTCGTGTAGAGGAGAAGACTTTCTCTTTGGAAGATTTGCTCTTACTAGTTTAGATTTGCTCAGATACACAACTGGTCATGCATTTTTTTACTGGAAGTGGTTAGTGACACCAGCTGCTTGAGAGATCTCAGGATGGATTTTCATGACTGCTTAAGGCAATCCAGTGGATGACAGTCATACATCCATCCCTCTCCCCATTACAGTTTGTGTGTTTCAGTCACCCTCTGTGACTAAGACCCTCCATTAAGCAATAATCACACACAGTAACCTAGCAAACCCTCTGGCTGCCAGGCTAGCTTCCTACATGTTGGTATGCTGAAGAAAATCTGTGACCAATGTGACAAGTGCCAGGACTGAGAAAGAGAGGTGGCCTGCATGGAACTGCAGCCTAAATAAAGTGCAATGCAAAAGGACCAAAGTTATTCTTTGTTATTCTCTCTCTCTTCCCAAATAATTCACTTGACCTTTACTACCTATGCTACCCAGAAGTTAAGTTTCCGTCGCCCTGAGATATGTCTTATTTAACCCTGTTCTTCAAAAATCCCTTTAGCATTTCACCTTCTGACAAAGTCAAGCTTACCAAGTTGAATTTCTCTAAATCCCTGTGTATATTCAAGCTGTATTACACGATTAGACAGAGAGCCCTTAAAGACACTACAAATTTCACGTATCTCCTGCTGTTAATGCTGGTGTTTCTGACTATTTTGCGTCATTTTTACCTTTCTAACAAGAAAAGTGATACAATTGCAGGTGACTTTTGTTGCTATTGAGCACATCCAGGTAGTATAACACCTCCACGCTTTCTGCATGGGGAAGTCCTTACTAACACTCACTGTTTCTACCACCCAACAGCTGAACTGGTGAACGCTGACTAGGGCAATAAACTAAGAAAGACCAAGAACAAGGAATTGGGAATCTCACCCCTTTTCTTTTACCAACAAACCCCTTAAGCTATGGAATAATATCCAAGGGAAGCTGGTAATAATGATAGCTTCCACAACAGTAAGAACAGCCTAAAACTAGGAGAAGGAAGGAAGGAATCTAGAGAGAACATACTATACGGATACTTCTTTCAGGATATGCCAAGCAAAGCTAACTGTAAGCTTTCTGCTACTATAAACTCTGTTACCATATTAGGGGTTAAAAACAGAGTAAAATTTTCACACACAGAAATTACAAACACCTTTGCACATAACAGCAACTAAATTAATTACTAACAGAACTGATGTGTGAGTTTTTCTTCAGCTGTAGATAGATGTGAAAGGAAATCTCTACTTAGTACCATTCAGCTATGGCCTTCAGAACAAGGAAAGGGTGGAGAGGAAGCCACTAGCATTTAGAGTAGTTCAAACAGAAGTCTGCCATTTATAATTAACCAATATTTTATCATCTTTACATAGGACTCTGTTTACAGTAAGGAGCAAGAACACACAACTCCCTAGTAAAGCTTGTATTGCATCGGCGTCTTCTCCCTGATGACAAATAAACCATTTTTTTCATCATTTCCATAGAGTCTAACATGATTTTGCCTCTTTCCTGAGGAGAGGCTGATTTAAGTCTGGAAAATACACATTGTTCTTATCATCAAGGATCAGCAAGAACTCACAGAAGTTTGAGATACTGAACGTGTTTTCTCAGCTTTATTCTCTTTACTTTGACTGGTAAATCAAGCTTACTTACATCAAAACATTTTTGTAGTCATTTCTCAGTTCTGCAATGCATAAGTCCACCCAGCAGCCGGCATGTCAGATAAACAGCCACTGTAATTGAAGTAATTGAATTCCTGCCCTTCTTTACCATTTTCTCCCAGGTAGCATTACACATACAATTAAAACCAAAAGCTACAATTTATTAAACTGAGGGATGAAGCACCCACCAGAAAGTGAAAAGTTTATATAAGCTATATATGTGGTATAGCAATGACTGAAATTATTTGAAACTAAGCACAAAACTAAGTTATCCATCACAGCTGGTACAGACTTATGGGAGTTTCACCCAGAACAGACACTATCATTTTAGCCTCATTTTTCCTATGAGAGCACTCATTCTTAAACAGTTAGTGTTTTTAAAAGCATTTAATGACCTTGTAGAGAAAAGACATAGCAAGTTATTTCAATAAAAAAGTCCCGCAAGTAAATTAAGACCTTTCTCCATTTAAGGCACATATTTTATTGTTAAATCTGAAACAGAGGTTTGAGTTTGCTAAGCCAGCACCCTTCTGTAGTGCAGAGTTTGCAAGTCTATCTCTTGGGTTCAGTAGGATTTTTTTGAAACAGTCACATCCTAAAAACACAGCCTGTTCCATCTCTGGATCTGAAGTTTCTTCTGCAGTTTGATATTATCTGGAAATAGCCTTGGAAAAACGGTCTTCTTATTCAAGACATACACATGCCAATGAGAAGGGGAAAAGCTGTCCCTATGGTCACGACCTTTTGGGCTTTTGTGTTCAGACACTATTTGATTACTGGAGTTTATGTCTCCACAGGAGACTTCACTTGCTTGGGGATGCAACAGTACCTCTGTTTCGAGATAAAAGCTCTCTTTTTCAAAAGATGTAAGTGGGGAGAACGCAGGGGTCAGGGAACAGCATCCCTACAGATCCTCTTAGGAACACAGCTTGCTCAGCTGCTGCAGCAACACGGCATCCATCTTCCCAGAGCTGCTGTTGCCACATGATCTGATATGTGATAAGTGGGACCCAAACTCCACGGGGTCTGTGGCTGGAAGACATGTTGCAAGTACTTTGGGAGCGAACCACGGCCACTGCTGTCCGTGGCACAGGTGACATGGTTCACTGGATGCTGCGGCTCAGGTACTGCAGGAACATGCTGGCCAACTGGGGCAAGTTTTCGTCACTGGGCTGCATCTTGGTGTAGCTAATGAACTGTCTCCGCAGGCGACTCAGCTCGGCCATGCTCACAG
>NW_009610847.1:0-1762 GCF_000690535.1 Cariama cristata
ATCATTTGATTTATGTGGTGGATGATCCCATAGCTCTGCCTTTAATTGTGTGTAATTACAAAGGTATTTGCCAATTTTTCAATAGGTTTACCCAGCAAACTGGATAGAAATGCAAAAAGGTAAGATCAGAGAACATGCACAAAAAAGTACAGGTTATCACATTTACTAATTAACTTCATCAGCATTAATTCCTGAGCATTCATGCAAGAGACTCGGTCACCTCGCTGTATCAAGATTACAGACCCAGACTTTCTCAAACTGAGAGAAGGCAGATGCCGCATTTAAGGAACAGCAGCTATTACAGTAGCACAATCCATGATTTTCATCACTGCCCAGCACAGTGTACGTGGTATAAAGGTGTATAAAGGTGTATATACGTGGCCGTATAAAGGTGTCAAAATTGTGAGCGTGATGCTGTGCAGAGGTGAAGTGAGAAGTGCTAAAAGGGAGAGTTTTTTCTGGTTGCAGGTAGCACCTAACCTGGCAGGGTTTAACTAGTGCTGATCTGCCCAGACCTATAGGGTAATGTATACGTCATTCGTCTTTCCCATGACTTGCTCTATGGGTTCTGTTCTGTATTATCATAAACTATTGTTGTCATAAGAGAGGAGATTGCGGTTGATGATGACCAACACACGTGCTTACCCAGACTTCTTTCTATGGTGTGGAAACCTGACCTTATGGAGATGCTGGGCACACTTTCGCTCAGCTGTGCTAGACTTGTAGCAGGTGAAGCTCTCTTGCTAGCTCTAATGTTCTTTCCAGCACAGAGGAAGATGGGGTAAAGATAAAATCATATGAATTAATAAAAAACTTTTGTCTGAGCTTCCAAACCTCAAAACTCTGGGTTCATTTAAGCTTTAGGTGAAGTTTAGGAAGGTGAGTTGCATGGCAAATTAATGCAGTTTGCTTATGCCAAGATCTTACAACAGCCATGGCAGCTACCGAATTTATTTGAAGTATTTCTACCAAGTGATGTCACCGGTTTGTTAACATCTCTCTCTAGATGTGAAATTGCTTCTGTACCGCTTTCTTTCCAGAGAGTGTATGCTTGGGTCTGAATTCCTGCACCAGAGTGTGAGATGAGTCAGGCAGGATCAACTCTAAGATTTTGAGGCTTTTCCTGAAAGCGGGTTTCTTCTGCAAACCCAGGACAGTTCTTGTTCCAGAGACCAGGGTACCACTGAACCGGGAGGCACGGAGGTGGCACTCCAGCTTCTTCTTCTTGCTTGCCCTGTGACTAGTGCACAACAATGGCCTGATTGTGACTGTATGTTGAACTTATCTATGATGTGGTCCCATGAAATAAATAGTCAATTTGATCCAAGTAAATGAATAATTACTGTCTCTCTCTTGGCTTGATAATGTTCATTACTGTAATTACTGTTTATAGTGAAAGGCTCCACAGAACAGCAAAGAGAGGAAATATTTAATTCTCCAAATGAGTCTTCAAATACTTGTCTCCCAGTGACGTATCCTATAGCTCTACCGGCCTTTCACGTGCAAGAGTATCTAAAGGATTTAATGGGGCTACTCCCAACATGCCAATTAATAACCTGGAAGACTGCACTCATGCAAATGTAGTTCTGCTGGTCGTGGCTGTAGGTCAGGCGCTTGTGCTGGCTTGCTCTTGTCCCCACCAAAAATGCTTTTTCAGGACTACTTGTGCCTGCGAGACCTATCCATGCATCTATCAGCCAGCTTGATCTGGTTACGATCTTCTGAGATTTTTTAGTTTCTGGAATCATATCCATAGGTGGGA
>NW_009610847.1:1796-5449 GCF_000690535.1 Cariama cristata
GGAGCTTCATTGCTTCAAATGTGGGGGGTTTCTGCCGGCGTGCTCTGATGTAATTAAAAAGTTGAGTCATGGGTCAAACCTGTGACTGGAGGGAAGGAAAAGCAAGAGCTTGGGAGTTCGGTGCAGAGGACGATGCTGCATCTGCAGGGAGATGCAATGGTAAAGCACCGTCTGACGCAGCCCCTCGCCTCCCCAAACACCCGTCGGCTCTGCCTGTGCCCAGCCGTGGCTCCACACCAAAGCACAGCCCGGGCAGAGACCCGAGCACAGCTCAGCTGTTGTCAGTTGCTCGTGCCTGCCTATATAGTCTATGGAAACAATCTACATAGAATCATAGAATCATTATGGTTGGAAGAGACCTCAAAGATCATCAAGTCCAACCGTATACCTGATGCCACCCTGTCCACTAAACCAT
Organism: Cariama cristata; assembly: GCF_000690535.1. Taxonomy (NCBI): domain Eukaryota; kingdom Metazoa; phylum Chordata; class Aves; order Cariamiformes; family Cariamidae; genus Cariama; species Cariama cristata. The sequence goes on from NW_009610847.1 coordinate 2,212, forward strand.
GTCTTGAAGTGCCACATCTAAATGTTTTTTGAAGAAAATACATGCTATATACATTTAAATACAACTTGATTGAATTCTTTTGGGGCTAACAAAATAGCTTTGTATGCTTCTGGCAAGGCTTTCTGACAAGCATCTGTAGATCTTTCAGCAGACAATATGTGCCTTTAAAAGTGACAGGGAGGGTTTCAGGTCTGGGTTTGGTCCTTGGTGATGCACTGTGTTTGGTTGACTGTGTTTACTGTGCCTGCTGCTGATGCATGAAGTGAGCAGAAACATCTTAAACTAGACATGTCACTTCTGGGTGGGTCTCACTTTTGCTCTCCCTTTGTGCAGTAATGAACATTTCAAGTAGTATTAAATTGTTTACTATGCAAATAACCCAAAGAAACATCTTGCAGCCCTTCATACTTAAAAAAAAAATTAAAAAGCACATGCTTTTTCTGCGGTAGGATACAAAAGGATGCTGACTACATCCCAGGGAAAGGAGCCAGGCTGCTGTAGTGGCCCTTTCTCCTAAAGGGTCCTGTGATGGAGGAAGCTTCTCATGCCTCTTCTCATTGAAATGTAAATCAAACCAGGGATCAATGGGACAAATAACAGATGGTAGCCATGCAAAACTTGGTAATCCCAAACCATACACCTTCCAAATGATGTGTCTCACCAAAGTATCTGAACTCTTCAGAAATATCACTGAATTTCACCTCAATTTGGTGATATAGAGTAGAATGGAGTGGAATGAATGGAATGGAATAGAAGGGAAGAGAAGAGAAGGGAAGGGAAGGGAAGGGAAGGGAAGGGAAGGGAAGAGAAGAGAAGAGAAGAGAAGAGAAGAGAAGAGAAGAGAAGAGAAGAGAAAGAACAGAGGAGAGAGGACAGGAGAGGAGAGAATGGAATATTTCAGTTGGAAAGGATCTACAACAATCGTTTAGTCCACCTGCAAATATGCAGGAGGCAATCAGAAATATCTTGATGTGTAGACAGGGATGCTGAGTCAGTAAAAGAATAAGTAACGTAAGAGTCCTGAGCGTGTGATGTGTGTCTCTGCCGTGACTGCAGAGCTTCCATTACCCTTACCCTCGTCGCAACGTCACTTGTCCTCTCAAGCCCTCACCTCCTGAGGAAGGGACATTCAGCCCCGATGCCATCTCTGTGGAAGCCACCCCTGTGAGGGCCATGGGACGGACGGTGCTTCTTCCAGAAGATTTTTCTGTTTTGTTTTTTTTTTTTTTAAATTTGGACATGATGCCTTGGTGGTGCAATATCTTTTTCCAGCCACCTGGAAATGGGGGCATTTGTGTTTCCAAAACCGGAGGGTACACAGTGATAGCGCAGCCTTCCTCATCTATCACCGTAGCCTCCACTGACATCTCATTATTCAGAAAAAAAAATGATGCTTCCAAGTGAAGGCCCGGCTGGTGTGCTTACATCAAGGAATTCTGACAAATTCTTTGGGTTTGAGGATTTGTTGTTGTTTTGTAATCAGAGAAATGTTTTCGAGTAACAAGCAGGGAATTTATGTCCAATTCCTGGCAATTGGAGCACTTTTTGGTTGCATATAGTAATTCATCATTTGATTTATGTGGTGGATGATCCCGTAGCTCTGCCTTTAATTGTGTGTAGGACCTAAAATAGTGCTAGTCAATGGAAAATCTTTTCTTTTGGTCTGCCTGATTCATCACACTGTTAAGAGATTTGTTAAGGATTGCGAGCTACTGTATCCATCCACTAGCTTGAATAACCCTCATGAGAAAAAGAGATTTTAATAAATTTTAGTTTTGTGGGCACTCAGGATCTCTCCAGCAAGACTACGACAAAGCTGATAATTAAATGAGATGGATTTTTTCTTTGTGGTTTTCTTCTGCTGGCATTTTATGTAAATGTTTTGGCAATAGAATAATCTGTTTCGAAAATGTTTTCCTCTCCTTCTCCCTCTTCTCCCCACGTTGTTCTTACCTAAAGGTGTAAAGAAAAAGCACAGAAAATCTGAGAAGCGTTGTTTTTCAGGAAAAGGCTTTCAAGGACCTCTCCTAAGAATAGTCTAATCCGATGTTTTTTAAAGCTGAGTTAAGCAACATGGACCTTAAGGCATAAATATAGAGTAAATGGAGTTTATTTTTCCTGTGTATATTTGGATATTCAGATCTTCTGTCTTGAAGAGCAGTGAGCGGTAAGAATAATTAGAAATAAGAGGCTGAAAGCTGAGAAATTATGAAAAAACCCAAGAAATCTTCAAACTCTGTTTCTTGGGTGGAAATATTTCCAGCCTCTATTCAGCTCCAGTGATCACTGAGCATGATGAAACAAGGATATCTTTAAAAAAGTGTTAAATTAAAAGACTCAAATTCTTAAATAATTGCTCAGCATTATACCTCCAAGAAATTGTCAAGATATGCGCAGTGATTTGGGCATATAATGCAACATTTTTGTTTTTACAGAAAAACTTACTGATTTCAGATAATTCCTTGTCCTACAGGTCTTAAAAGATAAGTGTTATTTCTTAAAGTACTTTTTGTTGATTTCCTGAACCTACCTAATGTTAATTCTGTCAAAAATCGCAATCTGATCTTTCTTCCAAATATAGGTAATTGAGTTTCGAAAGGTGCTGAATGACACTTGACATTACCACCCTATGGAGATTTTGTATTTTAACTTTCACATTCCTTTTGACTTTGGTGAAAAGATATAATATAATAAAGAATAATCATTTTGACTTCCATTTGATAGGATAACCAACTGCACTGAGATAATTTCTACCAAATCACTATTAGATTGACTTTCTCTCTGCCGCTGTCTTGAGAGCTGCAGTATTTGTGTCAGCACCACTTGTGTTTCTTCCTACCAAACTAATTCCCAGGTTGATTACTTCTCCCACAACACCCAGAAGAGGTGTGGAGTCCCGTTAGTCAAGGTGAAATAAGAAGTGAAGCACAGAGTCCATCAGTCGTGCCTCTTGAGAAGCACTGTAGCATCACTGGTCGATGCAGTCTGATTTTGTAATGCCCTGACATTTTTGGATCTGAATTGCACTGATTTTTGTGCTGAATTGCAAAACTGTGATCTGGGCAGATGCAGAACAGTGATACAAAAAATCCAGATGTAGATTTTTTAAAAGACAAAACTGAGTGCAAAACTAGATAAATTTCACCATCAAAATAGTCAGTTTAGAGCAGTTTCCTCGCAGAGAAAAACTTTCTCATCCAGCTGTGTCCTGGTTTTGAGGTATGCTTCTGTGGGAATG
>NW_009610847.1:5480-10941 GCF_000690535.1 Cariama cristata
AAGGCTAAGAACTTGTTATTCTTTTCTCCCAGACCTACACCATTCACCAGAAATCGTGCTTGTAGCCATGAGTTCATACGTTGATTCCTAACTGCAGATGTAACTTCACTTCTGTGCATGTTCTCGTACAAGCCACTTGCACAAGGAATAGTGCAAAAAGGTACAGAGTCACGAGGCAGTAGATGTAGAGGTTGTGTTAGTTTCGTTTTTTCAAATATTCAGAAGACGATTGACTTCTTGAGGATATGGGGTTTTTTTTATGTTCATGATGGTAAATAGTATTTATCATGATGATAATCATGATGGTGATAAATGATAATGATGATGATGATAATCATCATGACGATAAATAGTATTTCATCAGGATTTTTTTTGGTGAGTTTCCATGGAACAACAGAGGTGGTCAATAAATATAGAGAGAACAAATGCCGATTAAAAGAACTTACCTGCTGCTGCTTGTGTTCCCTCACCAAGATACAAAAATGATGTGTATGGCACCATGAAGTTTAAAGGGGTTATGGTTACACTGGCAAAATGGGAAATTTCAGTTACGAACAGGAGACGAGAGCAGAGAGCCGGACGCAGCCCTGGAGAGCTGGAAATGAGAAAAGCTTCATGCCAGGCGTCGAGCTGCACAGGGGGATGTCCTCTGGCCGCTGGACCACGGGGGAGCTACTCAGCCTCTAACACTCCACCAATAACTCGGAGAGCCCACAGACCAAGGTACGAGAAGGCTGGCGATGAACCTCCAGCTCTCTTTGAGGTTTGGATGAGCTGGGATGTTTCTTGTACCACCTGGGTCACTAAGTCTGAAACGGAAGGCCACCAAACCACACAAGGGACGTAGGTAGCCGTGGACAGTGCTGGGGAGGCACTGCTGTAGGAGCCAAGACCTTCACCAAAGGGCTCGTTACTCTCATCTACACACATAAGAGTGCTGGTAACGAATGAAGCCAATGGTCTTGTCTGCTGCACGTCCTAAGTCAAGCAATTAAAACAACTGATAGAGGTAGCGTTGTGTCCCCTGTGTCTCTGAGGATGAAGCCTGCCTTGGTTCTGTTCAAGTAACGGCTGCAGAATTAGGCAGTGGTGTGGTTTTCTTTCTCACTAGTCAAAGCATTGCTTATAAGAAATGGATATTTTCGATAATAACTTTCTCGTTGGAAGTAATTTACCCTGACTTTGTATGTTCATAAATATTCACAGGTCAGCTCTACATAAGGTTTTTCTATACGAAAAAATAAAAGTAATTTTTGTTTAAATGATGTTATTGACGTCCCTGTTTTCCTTCCCTGTCGTCTATATATTGAATTAAAAAGATGAGAGTCCCATCAGCCAGATGACTCTGTTCTGGCTGGTGCAGACAAGTGGAGATGCTAGGGCTTTCTCAGCTGCACCGAAATTCGTATCTGCGTAGAAAACAATGTGAAGACAAACACAGCACGGGCCATTGACCGACAGCATTGTGTAGAGCATTTCCATCAAGAAACGGTGAACGGAAGAGATCTGAAGAAGCTGGCAGGCTACTAGTAATTCCTCTGGGAGCTCTGGAGAGCTGCCATTGGAGGGTCTTCTTGGAAGACCATCTCCAAATGTGCTCTCCTGAATCCTATTTCTAGAACATCACCTAAAAGTTAGGAAAAATGTTTGAGAAATCTCCCTGTTTCCACAGGCCTAGAATTCATGCTAAAACAGTTTTTTCTTTTGAAACCAAATTAGGGCTTGTCCTCAGGACCACACATAGCACAACACTTGACATAGCATTACATTTTCAGCAGATCACATGAAATAAAGCAGACACTATTCTAAGTGGACATCAGTGATGCTTCACCTGTTCTGCCTATATGGTTCACTAAGCAACTTTAGAAACAGTTTACTCTCTATACTATCTGAAAAAAGTAAAATTGAATGATTGAGGGGACAGAGAAGAGGCTCACACTTGCATGATCTTTCTCCAGCAGCCTGTCTATGCTGCGTACACGCAAATCACTCCTGAATTATTCTGCTCACAAGTTTTCTTTCGACACGCCTGCACACAAGCCATCCTCGGATAAAGTGGAGAGACACTTTCCAGCAAATCTCCCCTTCTCCAAAATCAACTGTGCACATGCTTTTCCTACTCACTAAACAGAATATAACAAGGAAAGCTTGGAGGACCAGTACCTTGCTCATCCTCTGCGGTATCTGATGTGATACTCTTGTCGTCCACAAGTAACTTGTGAATACCAGCTGAATTAACTAGCCACACCAAAACATACTAGTGTGAAATAAGGCTGTGACAAATGGGTTAAGACCATAAGCGTTCTTGCATAAAATCGTTCTAGAAAGCCTGTGTCCAGTGGAAGCAATTAGACTACTGGAAATTTATTGCTTGAAGTACTTATTCGCACAAACTCAGTTAGATAAATCAAAACACGTGATAGTGTAACAACAGCAGCCTTGATTATGCCAGGTCTTCCATCCTGCTACTTATCATTATTAGTTTGTGTAGAATATTGCCTAACCTAAAATATTTCGCAAATCTTAGATACCATGCACACATGAATGTGTCTTTGGCAGACGTCCGTCTCATCACTGTGTATTAGAAGCAGGAAAGAAGAAAATGAGCTCAGTGGCTGTGGTTCAGGTTTGGACCCATCCTTCCTTTCCTCCCCGTCAGTATTCTGATTACCCAGCCAAGAGGATGCATTTCCACGAGGTACTTTAAGTTTATCAGTATTAATTGTAACTGCACAGAGGAGAATGCAATCCCAGCATTAGCAGCTGTTTTCCACATCATTAGCCCAGCTATCAGTTGATGCTCAAAATGTCTGGCTGCACCCTGATCAGAGTGTGACTAACATTTGGTCTTTAGCAAGGTATCTCTTTTTAATGAAACTTTAAAGGCAATTAGTGACTCAGTCTGTCAGTGAATAGGCTTGGTACATCTGAAGAGGAGTTAAAAATCTTGCTTATAGGGCAGCAAAAGAAAAAGGTTTAGTGGTCCCAGAACAGTCATTAATTACCTCCGTTATCCCATGAATTCTCTCTTCCAAATTCTTTGCAAGTGTAGTGGTCTGGCTCCTTAAAAAACAAAGCTAGGAATATTTTCCAGGCAGCAACATCTGCCTCAGGAATCATAGAATCATAGAATCATAGAATCATAGAATCATTATGGTTGGAAGAGACCTCAAAGATCATCAAGTCCAACCGTACACCTGATGCCACCCTGTCCACTAAACCAATGAATGAACTGGCCGTCAGCTTGTGGGAACACTCCGTATCCCAGGGACCTGCTTATCGCTGGGGATGCCAAGCCTGTCCCAGGTAGACTCAAGAGGATTAGCAGGGGATTAAGCAAGGAGGTACACTAGCGTAAACCGCCTTTAACCTATGAAATGGAAATGTCATAAAATGTTTTGGTGCCCTATGTATCATTTCCACACTGATGGGTTTTGTCTTCTGCCCTTACTCTTCTTGTAAATGAACGTATGTTGTCTGCAGGGGACGTGGACATAAACGGACATGTGAGATCTTAGAATTAATTAATTCAGGCCTGGCCTTGTGGCTAGATGAGTATCTTACACTGCCGCTGTTGGCAGATTTAATCATTTCAGGGGGAAATGAACTGGAAATGTGCTGTTTCTAGAATACTAAAACCATTCATGTAAATCGAAAAGCGCTGGACTCTACTGATGTCTTTCCCATACGTACAGCTTCAGTGCATGTATTGCAAGTGTAGGAAATGAAACTGCATAGAAATATATTCATTTCCTTGCAAGATTCCTTGCTGAGGAATTGGATATCCCATACGATCATGCCTTTTAAGGGTAAGCTGTGATTAGAGCACATTTTAAAATACTGTTTTTCCCTTTTTCTTTCCCTCCTTTTGTTTTTCTTAGTTTTACAAGTTTATTAAAGAAAAGGACTTGTTCAATGGCTGGAACTGTTTTATTGCTTAGTTTTGCCCTTTTCAACAAAGAAGTAGTAACAACTTGAAGCCTGGGCACCCTTAGTTGCAGCGGCGTTGAGGAAGAATAAGGGGTAATTACTATTAGCCCTCAGCAGGAGATAGCAGAATTGTGTCTCTGACAAAGAAATCCTTTATGCAATACCACTTGTCAGTGTACATTTTTAACGGCTATTTCAGGAAAGGAAATCAGACACAAAACTGAACTGGTAACTAAAAATACTGTCTTTTCTAACTCGCTCCTTTTTGACTCTCTTCTCTTGCATCATCATCATTGCAATGCTGCTGGAGGTAATACAGGAACTATAGCCCAGAAGAGCCTGTATTTCTAATGTAAAAAAGAAAACAGATGGGTTCTCTTTATAAAGATAAGGGCGCTGACCCAGTTATCCCAATTATCCTTTCCCGCCCCCTGCCCCCAGAGTAGTTTTTGGTTGCTGCTGGCAGAAAATAGAGTGGGTCTTGTGCTCTGACTGTCCAAAATGCAGATTTGCCACCAATTTCAAGCTCTTCCTGGCTTGCCAAAACAAAGTCTGCAGAAGAAATTGTGGTTGTGACACATGCAGGAATCTACCTGGCATGTCTATTTGTTGTACTCCTGCTAGATAAACTTTTGTTGTGACTTCCCGAGCCAGAATACTCCCACGTGAAGCAGGAGTGAGATAAAAAGTTATTGCTCAGAAGCTTGAAGGATGCCACACACAACTGTGTGAACAGTTTCAATAATCTGCTTCAGTATGAATTCAGCTGGGGTTATTCCCAAACCGATTTAAACCAACAATAGGGTTGCACACAAGATTTTCTTTGCCTGAGAGTGGTTCCCAATTATTTTACCAAAGTAGGTGTGTGTGTGTGGGGGGGGTGTGCATGTCTTCCCTTCTCCATGTTGTACGCATCTGTGTAGATTCAGGTAGGTTCAGACTAGATATAGGAGAGAAATTCTTCCCGGTGAGGGTGGTGAGGCAGTGGCAGGGGTTGCCCAGAGAAGCTGTGGCTGCCCCATCCCTGGAAGTGTTCAAGGCCAGGCTGGATGGGGCTTTGGGCATCCTGGTCTGGTGGGAGGTGTCCCTGACCATGGCAGGGGGGTTGGAACGAGATGAGCTTTAAGGTCCCTTCCAACCAAACCATTCCATGATTCTATGTTTCCATGATTCTATGTGTAAGTGTAAAGCTTTTCCACCTTGCTCCCAAGACTTGGATTTTTAATTATTTTCTTATAGATTTGACTTTCTATATGCTGAATTCAGCATGAAGATATTACTCCTGCAGGAAGGTCCTGCCTTGAGCAATCACCTGGAGACCAGGTTATAGCTGGCCGTCCTCACACAGCCTTAGTGGGCACAGAAGAAGTTGTAATTGAGTAGTGTTTTTAACTCTAAAAAAGCAAGATTGTAGCAAAAAGCACAGATGCTTACATACGAAGTGACTCGAGCTATAGGTAAAGCTCTCACCTTAGCTGGAAGGCCTCCGTTGCGCCAGGAGCATCCGTGCTGCCGCGAGGCCAAGCTGTGC
>NW_009610848.1:0-326 GCF_000690535.1 Cariama cristata
GCGCTCCTGGGCGTTCGGGGGCGGCTGTTGGCGAATGGACCCAACCCGGCGCTTGCCGGATCTGCCCTCCCTCCCCACCCCCCCACCCCGCTCCGGATCCACACACACGCAGTGACCCACACCCACGCTCACGCTCACTCACACGCACACGCTGTCGGCGCGGCGCCGGGGCCAGCTGGTGGAGCTCGGTGGAGGGAGGTGGCCACGCTAGGTCACCTTCCCCGCCACTGGCAGCGAGAAGCGTACCGAAACGACCCCACTGCCAGCGACAAACCCGAGACCCGCTCGGTGTGCAGCAGCGAGAGCGGCAGGGGGCCCACCCCGGG
>NW_009610849.1:0-567 GCF_000690535.1 Cariama cristata
GGATCGCAAGCACCAGGAAAAAAAATCCACCATCCTCTTCCTCCCCGCGTGGCTTTTTGCAGCAGCACTTTTTATAGTTAAATAAATCAGTATTTTTATTGTCACCTGCCCGTTTCTGCCTACTGTCAGGGACACGCAAGGTGGCCCCGTGGATGTGGCCTTGGTTGAAGGGCGGGGTTGGTGGTGGGGTGTAAATCACGCCCCCCAAAATAAAAAACCGTGAAGGGAAAACATTCGAGATGAGTTAATTGCGGCGTGAGTAATTAGGAGTTGCCATTGGATCACCCGAAAGGTGGAAGTCCGGTGGGTGACGCGCACACGGGAGAATGTGTCCTTGTCCACACCCTCGGGGTTAAATATCAGCCTGGAGTTTCGGCCACGCCTCCTTCCCACCCTCCCCACGGAAAGGGGTGAAAGGGTTGTGGGGTGGAGGGCAGGTGTGGTGGCTTTTGGGAGGGGGAACACGGAGGGGATCTCAAGGTGGTACCACCCATGGTACCTGTGGATGGTGGGAACCACCACGATGTCGGGGAACACGGAGGCGTTGGGGGACACGTTGGTCACCAC
>NW_009610850.1:0-320 GCF_000690535.1 Cariama cristata
AACAGCAGAGCTGTGCCAGGGCAGGGCAAGGGCAGAGGAGGTTGTGGGAAGGAGGGGATGGCAGCCACGGGCAAGCCCTGGTGCGATGGGGGTGCAGCGGGGCCACCACAGCACAGCTCAGCCCGGGATTAGCTTGGAGAAGCAAAAATAGCTTGAAGCTGTGACTAAGGCCAGATTTTGGCTCTGGGGAGCCAGGATTATGGCGTTGTCCAGGATGTGTTATTAAAAAAGGAAAAAAAAGGGCTCGCGTTTGGGACCAGCTCTGCCAAGCAGGAGGATGCGGCCCTGGAGGGCTCAGCAGCACCATGCCACGGCGGATC
>NW_009610850.1:373-1187 GCF_000690535.1 Cariama cristata
TTAACTCACCCGGCGTATCACTGCGGCTAAAGCCCCTCTCCATGGCAGATAAAGCCGATAAGAGACACATCAAACCCACAAAGCCGGACACTGTTTAAAAGTGCCTGGAAGGCAGGCTGGTGCAGCTGGGGGCAGGATGCTGCCAGGGTGCTGTGGGGCAAATCCCATCTCCCTGGGGCAAATTCTCAGGGCTTTGAGGGATGTTGCAGGCAGCTCCCCTGGGGACCCTTCTCCTCGGACAGCCAGATCCAGCCCTGGGGAGCCTCTGACCCTGTGGAGGGGCAGTCGTGGGATCACCAGCACGAGGCACACGCGGCCCTGCCCTGGCACCTCTGGGCGCAGCTCAGTCTGAGCTGGGGAATGCTCAGGGAGCTGGTTGCCTCGTTATGCATTTCAGTCTCAAAGGTAACGTCCCAAATGAGAGCTCCTATGGGCAAATGACACCCTGCGTCACACCAGGCTGGGAGCCAGCCCGGCATCGCAGCCAACACATGCCCCTGGTGCCCTGATGGTGCCGTGGGAGGTGGCTGCAGGCTCCCAGTGCCATCTTCATGCCGGTCCCTCCCAGCGAGGTGAGAGACATCCAGCCCTGCAGGCAGCCGGTCCGGGAGACCCTTGCTCCAGGTGATTTTTGGAGGGGCCTGGGGTCAGCCCTGAACATGGCCCATCCCTGAGTGGCTGCATGGTGCCAGCAGTGCTGGGAGCTGGCATGTGGCACCCCGGCATGATCCCTCCCCAGCATGCCAGGGCTTTAATCCATCCTGGCTCCAGCACACGGACATGGACATGGAGGAGAGCCCAGCTACCGAGGACA
>NW_009610851.1:0-2697 GCF_000690535.1 Cariama cristata
TATGTGTGAACTGCTTCTTGGCAATCATTCCTATAAACCTTCTTAGGGTTTGTCTTTTTTATGTTTTAGATATAAAAGGCTGCACAAATGGAAAGCAGTCAATAACTTTCAGATACTTCAGTTAGGAATGATCTGAATGGTGCGGCTATGCAGGATTGGGCATGTGTACAAACAGCCTAACACAGCTGCAAGCGTGTGTTTGGAAGGGTGAGGAATATGCAGACTACAATAAATATCAGCCTTGAGAAAGGTGAGAAAAATCTCCTGAATCATCGTGTTAATGTTGTTATTGGGATTATAGCTTTTAGAGGTTGTATTGAGTACTAAATTTGTAAAATCAGACCTAGCACAGGTTAGCTGACTTGTATTATTTACAATCTTGGCATAATGAGAAAGTGGAAACATTCACAGGGATCATAAATCAGTCATCACCGGTAGGTATGACAATATACGGTCCTAAATATGTTTAATGTTGGCATAGAAGGTTAGTTCAGTTGCTGTTCTTATTTTCTTTCAAAATTCTGCCTGCCAACTGCTAGAGGTAGCTGGATGCAGTGGTGTGTTTACCATGTGGGCTGCGGTGGTTGCACGTTTCCAGGTCCAACAAGCAGTGATGTTGAGGACGTGTTGCCAATGGCATCAAGTGGTCATGAGCTCTACCAAGGCAGAAAGCTGTGCCTGTACCAGCACCCATACAAACACAAACACTGCTCACAGTCATGATGGACACAGTGGTACCCTCCTGTCCGGCTGCTGTCTCTCCCAGGCACTGGCACCCAGACCTGCACACTCCTCTGACCCACTGCCGCTCCAGCCTCCCCTCCTGCTTCCCCCCTGCCCAGAGAGCACACCCACTCTCTGCAGGGAGAGATAGGGTTTAATAAGAAGATCAAGCAGATGGCTCAGTCAGGCAACTGTGCTGACCCATACACACTTATCTGGCCATGTTTGTCCCTTTTTCCCTCTATTTTCCTATGCTTGTTCCTTTCTGATTCACATTGATCCCCCCTTTTCACTGCCTTTGGTCCTTTCCCTAAACATCTGATTATGCATTTCCACAATAGCCTTAAAACACCTCAAAATAAATTTCATATATTCCCAAAATTTTCTTCCATCTGCATCCCATAATAAGCCCCATAAGTCTTTAGGCAATCACCCCATCAGTTTGCATAGCCATCTGGAGAGAGTTTCTTCAGTTGGCTCATCTTGCCCAAGACTGATGGGACGTTGGGCAAAGATCAGATGATGTATAGACTTCCTCCCGAAGACTATTGCTGATTTTCTCTGACTTTTCTGACTGAAATATTTTACACTCAAGAGCCAAACTCTACTCTTTTGTCATATATGCTCAATATATAATGCTGTTTGTTCACACCAAGATATGAGTTCATCATTGACTTCAGTCAGAGCTGACTCTAAAAGCTCTGTTTTATGTATCTGCTTGTGGTAGGTGGCAATTTTAATGTCAGCACCTGCCTGCACTTACTAGAGAGTTATTTCACATTAAGAGTCTTAGCAATGAAAGTAGTGAAAAGGACTAATGAGTTTTTATCTTTCATTGTTGAACATTTCAGGAAATGAAGATATTACTATGAAAAATCTGGATGTTAGAAAGTAATGGGAATAGTTTTGTCTAAAAAAAAAAGTCACTTAACCTCAGAAAAATTGATCAGGTAGCTTTTAATTTAGAGATTTAAGACAACAAAAAAAATTCTGTTCTCTTTTCTTATTCTTCATTTTCAAACACTAGGCATGAGATGACCAGATCATTTATTTTAGTACACTTATATTTTTTAATCCAATCAACCACTAAACCTACAAAAGAGTAGGTACTACCAGGATCCAAGTACTACCTGGATCGGAGTCCTACTAACACAAAATTATTAGGCCTACATTCTTCGGAGGACTAACTGAAAAATAAAATAGCAGGGATAGAGCAGGCAGCAAAATAAGAGTGTCAACGGAGTAGAGTGGCAAGATTTAAAAAGAAGTGACAGCAAATATCTTGTGTTGGCTACCCCTGCACCATGCATTTGGCCAAGCTCTGAGCACAGGCTGGGGACACGGCCAAAGGCATAAGCCCCCACTGGTACCTCCCATTTCCCACCCACCCAGCTGCATACCTGGGTTGGCAAGCAGTGACTGAGAGCTGAGAGCCAGCTGGGTATCAGCTGCCACCTCTCAGCCGAAAGCAGTAGGCGCCTGAGTCCTCCTTCCTTAGGGTTTGCCTGCACAAAACCAAAGGGGTTGGTTCCCTTCAACCTGGGGAAGGAGGCAAGATCATACAGCTCAGAAACTGTTTAAGATGCTTAGCACTTCACCTCCCAGCTTGGGTTTCTGTGTAACTTCCTTCCATTCCTCCCGTTAAGTACTGCAGGGTACACAGGCTTGCCCAGGCAGCTGTTTCATCTCTGAACCGCAGCCCTTGATGCAGATTTCAAGCCCTGAGCTGAGGAAATGCATCCCAGCTTTAGGAATTTGAAGTGTGCTCAACGAGTCCCAGGTGAAGGGTGATTAAAAAAGTTTCTCTTAGTTACAGCTTGCCGGGGGACACCTGCTTGTCAGCTTGTCAGCCGTGTAATGTAAACATAGGCTTGGCTACACTGATATAAAGAATAAATTCAATGAAAGTAAAATCACTGTGGAAAAAATGTATACCATATACCCATCCACAACTGTAATTTTGAAGACTCTTTC
>NW_009610851.1:2728-15335 GCF_000690535.1 Cariama cristata
CTCCTATACATATACAGTGTTCCTTTTAGCATTTTCAAACTCTGTGGAAAAACTAGAAAGGAAAAATACGCATCCTTGAATGAAAAAAAACTCTAACATGTTCCTGTACTACGTAAGGATCATGTGAATTTGAAGTGAAGCAATTCTTTGAGCTCTGCAAATCTGAAACATTTAGGCTCATCCATGTGTGAATTTAGTGAAGTTTTGAATTAATATAAGCCTTTGTGAAACTCATAAATCATCTGAAGTCACATTTTCATCACAGTCAACTTAACAGTGTTATCTCTGGACTCATAAACTTAAGAAACTTAAACTGAATTTATATAGTAAATTGTATACAGAATACCGTGAAAGCTGGTGCAACATTATCTAGCTCTCTGCAGCAAAACAGGAGTGATTTAAGCCTCAAATTTTGGTAGGAGTTTAGTACAGAAATTGAAAACTATGCCATGAATTTTTTTTGGTTGCTGTAATGATCATTAGTGAGCAAGTGGAAACAAATACTGTGAACGGGAAGTGTCAGGTGAAGATTTATCCTTTTAAAATTTCTATGGTTGGTCAGTTATTCAGTGAGGGAGAATTTTGTAATGCAACTGGAAAGATATTAAGTATCCTGAACTTCCCTTGAAAAACCTCAGCATATGCCAGATAGGGTTTTCCATTTTTGAAAGACATTTTGCATTAAAAGAAACAGCATATAATAAAGGGTAAAGGAAATATGTCAGAGAAAGCAAGCCATCTTATCAGCCATAGAAATATTTGATACATGTGGATGAAGAACTACACTTAGCAACAGAAAACACTTAAAAAAAAATCCTCTCAGACGGTGATATGTGAATTTTACAATGCATGGAAATGGCATCAGCCATGGAACATCACGTAAACAAACACCAGATGCACTATGGTCACCTATTGCTTTATTTTATCATCCAGCATGGCTCTGAGAGGAAGATGTGACATTGAAAAGAAGCAAAGCACAGAAGTTTAAATACAGGGCTGGATGTGAAGTATTTTCTCTCTAAATCCTCTGGGATCTTTAATCACTTCATCTGCTCCTTCATCTGTAAATTAAAAACAACAGAAAAAGTCTTTTCTCCCTTCTGGTACCTTTTAAGGAATCAATATCTTCTGCTCACAAAGTACTTGAACACATAAAATGCCTAAATATTAAAGTGATGAGAAAAATGTAGGAATTTATGTTGACAGAAGCAGAACTGAACTCGGTAGACAAAGCCATTGTGTCTATTAGAAAATTTTCTGCAATACAGATGAGAAACACCATCGGTTATCTACCAATGTATTTATTTTCACATTAGTGTATATGTTGATAATATATAGCACCAAAAGCACATTCTTTGAAGAAACTGACACTTGTTTTATTCAAAATAGTTTTCAGATTTAAGTAAATTTTTTTTTCTTAATCTTGCTCATAATTTTCTTGTGTTTAGCATGTGTACTACAATATCTTAGTCTTATTTTGCCTGTTAAAAGTAGGCTTTTATAGATTAGACCTTTACAGTTTTGCTGAAGCTTATGATTTATGATTCTAACTGGGGAGTAACACATCTTTCCTCAACATTATGCCAAGTATATTATCCAACAGCCATCAGTGAGTATTCACTGTTCAACAGACATGTCCTTATCATACAAAGACTATAAAACAAATCGGTGAGGGTCTTTTAAATCTGTAGCTTCATAGATGCGCCAATAAGCAGCAGGTGATCTCTGGCGTATCCCATGCAGTTTTAATGATTTAAGGTAAGTAATTCATTCTATAAGTCACAAGTTCAGCAAGATTTAACACTGTGGAAAAGGACTAATAATTATGCCATATAATGAATAAACCAAACACTAAGAGGCAGAGAAAATAACTCCCGTGGTAAAATCACATAAGGTAATGTAAAAGCATGCAAGGGAACTCAGTGACAGGTTTTTAATATTTTAATGTATAGTAATACAAGAATGAGATATCTAAGAATGCTGCTGAAGAGGTCCCTGGAGCAGGAAAGAGCATAGTCTACTGCCCTTACTTTCCTAGTACGGTCTAGGGAAACATCTTGGGGAAAATTATGCCCAACAGTAAAAAGAGAGGCTAAAAAGAGGCTGTGGAAAATATAATTTGAATTGGTGCAAACGACTTTTAAATTTTTTAGCCTGTGAGTTCTGGTCCTTACAGGGGAAGTGGATCAAGAGCTGACTGGTGTGTAAGGAGAACCCCCCAAGACCAATGACAACTTACAGATGCCTGTGATCTTTCAGAAATGGGAAAGAGATTTGAATACAGTGAGCTAACTACAGGAGGCAGAGGCAATGCTCCTGTGCAGTTCCTCTCTGAGGACAGAAAAGCAGGAGAAAACAAAAAAAGTACACATGGATCACTGTTCCCAAGAGGGGCCAAGAGACCTGCAGAGGCAATTAAAAGGAAAGAGTATGTGGCCTTCAGAGTTCCTAGGGGACCACCACTGCAGAAGAAACGACATCCACAATCTAACAAGGGCAGAACACTTGTGGCAGTTGGGAAGCTGTAGAAGTGTGGAGCTCCCCAAACAGCAGCAGCATGCAGAGCAAATAAAGTGTCCTTTGTGCTTCTGCCCAGCCGCCTTCCCTTTGGGGATTACCTGAGACAGACGGTTGGTATGTCTCAAGTAGAAAAAAAAAATCTGGTTCCTCATGGAATGTGCAGTCCCCCACTGTGCTCGCAAGCCTCTTAGAAACAGCTTTATCACTATCAGCTTGACAAATGAGGCATAGTTTAAAATTTGGCAAAACTGCACCAAAAACATAGCTCTTCCAACCCTTGAAGGACTTCATTGGCTTACACGTGCATCAAAGAACCCTTGGTGCTGCTTATAAAACACTTTTAAGGTGAATTGTCTTGCCTGTGTCTGCTTCCTTAACATGCATGCAAGGCAGTTTATGACAAACCTAGTTCTTCAACACCAGTAGGATGCTTTGATGAAGATTACTTGCTATTTACTGTTTCATGCAGGTTACATTTTAAATAAGTGTCATGGGATGACCTCAATTGGACTTTGATTCCCTGGAGATTTCGTGGGTAATGGATGTGAAAGCATTTATTATCAAAAGTACAAATTCACCTGCTCAAGAAATTTACATTTATTTCAGTATAAAATAAATTTTAACTATAAAACTGTTGCTACGCTGCAATGAATTACAATTTCTACATAGAGCACGGTAAGATTAGTTCTCCCATAAATGGTATCACATTGAGATTCTGCTTTAAATATTTACCTATGATCAAAAGGTTTCTAATAAGACTAAAGCTTTTCATGTTCATTCTTAGCCCTGCAATGACTGTTTTTTTAAAGAAAAAAAAATGGTGAAACAGCCTCTGGCCATCCTTGAACACTGGGGGCTTTTTTCTTGTCTCAAAATTACTAGTTTGCTTTTCTTCTAATTTTCTTTTATTTTTTACATTTACAAGGCATTTATTCTCAACAATAAAAGACAGCATCAAAATAGCCTAGCTTTTGATTACTTATTGTATGTCATTATACCTGACAATTTCGAACTGTGTGCACGTCGTGAGGCTTCTGGTTTAGAAACACAGAAACCGTGAAAGGCAGAAGAATATCCTTGCATTTAAGGTATTGAACTGGAGGAGAGAAGGCAATAAAATAAGAACATCCTTGCCTCTGCATGTCTGCACGTTTTCTCCCTGTGCTCAGATAAGAACTGGATACCTACCTCTTCCACATACCTTTAAAGATTTGTTCTGAAACATAACCAGAACTCAAGCCTAAGAATTCAGGTCTTACTCTAAGAGGAATCTATGGCACAGTGCTGAAGGTTTCGGTCTGTGGATGAGTTGCCATTTTTCACCACATTCTTTCTGCCTCTTAAATCTAGTAAGCAGAAGGAAGACTTGCTTCCTAAGGTGACGGATGAGTGATTCATCATCCATGTTACCACAAGGTTGAAGTTCAGTATATCAAAATAAGTGGTGCACCAGTGCAGCCTTACGTCTTCTCTCAGAAAATATTCTATGCCATAGCAACAATGATCTAGTAATCTTCTGCTTTGTTTCTTTCTTTTTATCCAGTCTATAAAGATAAAGTATCTTTGGAGTGGCAGTGGGTCTCATTTACTATGAGATTAGAAAGAACAGAAATAGATAATATTGCAAGATGAGAATGAAACTTTAAGGTTTCATTCTTACCCTTATTTGTTTGCAAAGCTCATACTTAAATACTTAAAAAAAATTCTAAATATTATTGCTATCTTTGTTTATTCTTGGTTTAATACTCTGTAGATTCCAGAGCTGCTTTTCATTCAATTTGTGCTCACTTGTTCCTGTGTCTGACATTTATACAAATAATTTGCAACAGCTAGAAGTAGTCCCTTCAAAGTTCTGCTTGTCTCATTAAATGTTTCTCTTTCTCTTCTTCTTTTGTAAAATATTCAGATCTCCTCCTCTGTCCTTCACCAAGATAATCTCATACAACTTAACGAAGCTGAGAGTCCTATTTATTATACAATTTGGTTGTATCATGACTATACCACTACATAGTGACTGTTTTTAACAGTATTTCGCAAGCTGGAAAATGAGAATAATGATAGTCCAGAAAGCTAAAGACATGCATTATCCCTAAAAAATAATGCATTTCCATTGCTTCTTTGCTTATTCTTCTTCATAGCAATGGCAATTTACAATACAATGTGGTTTGTTAGTAATAGGTCGTATATTAGCTTCATAGTTAATTCTCAGAATTATTTTTTTTCTGAAATGAATTATGAGATATTTATTGATAATAATCAGAATCTTCTACTGTCTATGATTGTCCTTCACCACATCATTTCATAAATAAAATCATTAGGTACATCAAAACCTTAATGTCTGAGGAAGTCAGCAAACACTGCTGGACAATTTCCACATTTTTTGGTATTTTGGTGTTTTGATATCAACACAGTCTCTTAACTACTGTATAGGAACGATGAGTGAGAATTAATCTAAAATATTCCTATTGTGCTTTTAAGAGAACATTTTTCTGTTCCTTTAATACAGCTTTTGCAATAGAATGTCTATTATTTTACCTTGAGGGCCCTTCCCCAATGGTACCACTCGATCTGGCACAGGCTCTGTGTCATGTGAGAGGTGAAGCATATTGTAGCTCATTCGTTGCTACTGGATTCTAAGGATCCAGTTCCTCCCACATGGGTACAGCAGGAACCACCCATTCTTTTCGCTGAACCACATCAGTCCATTTGGATTTCTTTTCTTCTCATTTCCTCTGTTCTTCCACTCCAGTTCTGAGCCCAACGCTAACTCCAATGATATGCATTCCCCTCTAGGATACCAAATGCTACTGACTGCAGAACCTGCCCAGTTCTGACCTCCTTTGAGCTCTCACTAGAGCCTATTGAGAATTTTACCATTTTAGCAGAAGGTGCACATAAAAGCAAGGGCAGAAATGTTTCGGTTTAGATGAGATGTGATTACAAAGACTTTTTGGCTGGGACACAGACTTTCTGGTCAGAATAAGACCCAACCACAAATCATCAGACAGATTTCTTTCCTCATGCCACAAATTGTTGCAATAATGTAAATTGGCTTCTTCCACAGCTTTTCAACAGCTTCTCATACTTTCAGTCCTTCTTTTTTGTCTCTGCCCCTTTCTGATTTAATCTATGTGTAGTTCTTTTTTGGTTTAGAACAATTTCACCAATGTATCTACTGCAGATTCTCTCTGAAGGCAAATCTGTGATCCTTTTTGGGGTGCCAGTCCCTGTTCAAGTTCCAGCTGAATCCTGTGCTTCTCTCTTTCCCCTCTCTATTCCCAGGGCTTGTGCCTACTGTCAGTGACTGTTCTCTCCAGGTGTTGAAGTTCCTTTAAATTCATTTATCTGATAGCATAATTCCTTCCTCCAAACAATCCCATTTACCCTGCTCCTGGGATTTCCAGTGGGTTTATTCTGGAAAAGAGTGAGGTTAAGAAATGGTTTTAAGGCTATTACAGTCATCTAGTTTGTTTACCAATTTTTTTGAAGAATATGTATTTTAACAACAGCATAAGAAATGCTTTATGAAAATCAAACTAACACAAAGTCACGTGTCTTGTACAAAGGATACTTTCCTTTATAAAAAAAATCTAATTTCGATGTCAAACAACTCTTTGTAGTATTCCTAAAACTAACACTTTAGCTAAATATAAATTTTAATTTTAATTTTAATTCCATGTGTGTTATCTGCAGTGTATGTCAGTAAGTTTGAGAATTTGTTTAAACAAAGCAGTACCTCAAGGTTCACTTTTTTCTTCTTGCTACCTCTTCAAGAAAATGTCATGAAAGGAAAAAAGATTCTGGTCCATCAGTATCTATGAGTAAATAAGAGTTCTGTACTATTGAAAAAGCTCAGTGAGTAGTGAGAGTTTAAAATCTATTTTCAGAATAACTCCAGCTTGCCTAAAAGAAACACAGCTGGAATTCCCATAGGCACTCACCCTCTTGGGATTCAGAGATTTTATGTCATGTATTTGCCTAGATTTAGAGCTAGATACTCGTTATTATATGAACTGTCGGTGAAGAACACAGAAAGTGGCCGAGACCTAAGGACAAGTATAATCATTACTAGTTACTTTCACACAGATATGTGGCTTGTGATGATGAGAATGACTGGACTGATGGCACTCATCAATAAGTCACATCACTTCTGATTTAGAACAGACCTTGCACTCTCTAGAATTAAGAAAGAAATGCTTTTGCACCGTCAGTGAAAAATAAGAGTAATTGATATAAGGCTTGTTGTAGTTTTTGCAGAAGTTTTCTTATTGACCACAGTGATGTAAGATGTTGTGAACACTGTTCATAAACATATTTTTAGAATAGCTTTTTCAAGTAAAACTCTTGAAATTTATTATTGGCAGTCGATATGAATATAACTGATAAATATGGCTGATAAAGAAACAGCAAAAATGCACCATAACATTATTCTTACTCATTATGTAAGTCACTCAATAGTGGTTTTGTATCATAATCATTCAGTTCAAAGTGAATGCATTACCAACACTGTTATTTTCCAGACTACTTTAGAGCGCTAGTAAGAATGTTCAGAAACATGAATGATTTGAACTTTGGAAGTGTGTTCTTGTTTGTGACTGATGATGTAATACTGAAGGAGATACCAGTTTGTACCGTTTCACTGAGGGCAGAAAATAAGAGCAACTTTGTATAGTTCATATACTGCATGGTACAAGATAGATCATAGTTAAACTACCATTTTGTCTTAAAGATTGCACAAGGGGGTTCAGTTTTCCTTATTTATGAAAGAATTTTAGAATTACAAGTGATACTGAATTTTACATTCTTGAATATAAAGCAAGGTTGAAGCATTTCTCCGCAAGATAATTATCTCTATATTCTGTCATTAAAAAGATCTGAAATTGCCTCCTTTGTTATTAGAAGTTTAGTACATTAGTAAAGTCTGTCTAGTTGCTATATTACATGTTTGAATCCTTTTAATTTTATTTTTTTTTAAGTCTTAAAATTAGGACTATCTGAACGCATAGGTACCGGTGTTTATGAAAAATAAGTTCAGTCTATGACAAAGGATAATAAATAATTGATTACAAATTCTCTGATCATATGTCACTCTAAAAACATCCTACCCCACAAAAAAAGGTCTAATATATCTAATTCTGTGAAATACTTTTTATTGTAAAAACCTTCACATTTATATTTAAAGCTAAATTACATTGATCCAATTCACTCACTTTTTCTGAAAACTGTTTACTTCTGTAAGTCTGCTAAGCATTGTTGATGGGCTGATACTTGGCAGAAGACTGAGCATAGTGTAATTTCAGGAGAAATACTGTACTTTGAGATATTTGATAGAGTGTTTAGTATTCAGGAATTCTGTATCAGAAAACTAGTACATTTCTCTGCATTCTCATTCTATTTTATTTTTTTTTTTAAATAAATTGTGGAATTTGTCTATTTGCATTTAAATACAGCAGTAGAAAAATATTTTCCTGAGTAAACAAGCTTGGAAGAATTTCAGAAACTTGATAAATATTGATTCTGTTAGTGTGAAGTTCCAGATAAATTCCAATTGTAACTGTAGAGAGCTTTATGAATTGTTTTAGCAGAAAAAAGTATCGGATTTATTGAAATCATTATTATTATTAAATTATTTTGAAGCTTATGATAACTGAAAGCAGAAGAAATGTTTATCTGAGAGAAAAACACAATCAATGTCAAGAAAAATACCATGCATTTCTCTAAAACACTCCTTTAAAAAAGATTTATCCCTTACTTTTTCACAGTCACCTTTTCACCCAAATGAGGAGAAAGAAGGGGAGGAATGTGCTACCTCCTCTAAAAAGTACATGTATTGGAGATCAGTCCTTCATCAGTCTCTGGAGAATGTGTTCAAATTCCTTTGGCAAGTGATTTTTTTTAGGAGTCTTGTTCCTTCCCAGCTCCTATGATGTAGAAGCTTTTAGACAGAGCTTTTAGGCTAATGATATTGATTTCACTCCATTGATTGAACCTACCGAAATGATATGTTCTCCACCCTGTTATAAACACATAATTTTGGAGGAGAAATCATAGTTAAATTTTAATAAAGAATTGCCTGAGACAGAAGGAACTGAGCTTAAATTTGAAAATATTCTTACCCGTTGAGCTGCCTAAAGCTGCTATCTCCTTTAACTTTTCACCCAAGACTCAAAAGTAGCTTTTATCTCATACACATAAGCACACTAGACTATTTCCTGATATGGACATTCTTTCTTCTGTATGTAGATAAACTGATTTCTCAGTATTTTATTGCAAAAATTTACTCTGAGGTCACACTGAATGAACTCAGGTTCAGTATGGAAATAAATGGAAATATGGAAATAAATGGAAATAAAAAAACCCCTATTTTTGTTTCAAGAAGTATGTTTTTAGAAAGATACTGTGACTGGTAGTTGAATAGTATGATTATGAAGCTAGTTTGTGGGCTCAGGAAGCTGGAAAAATAACGCACATGTTACAGTTGGATCAAATCTTTTTACTCCAGATGTTTTCATGTATCTTGTCTCCCACAGTGGCCACATGTGGTTATCTAAGAAAGAGGTTCAAGAAATGGTGTCGGTACAGATTGATGTCTAATACACCTCTGTAGAAGTTTAAGGACTTCCTGTGCTGCTGCATCCAGCCTGTTTTGTGTTTCATATTCCCTCATGGGTCAATCTTCAAGAAGTTTTCTGATTTTAACACACAACATCCTCCAGCAGGGAATTTCACAGTTTGATGTAAATTGTGAGAAAAGTTTATACACTTTTAAGTCTGGAGCTTGCTAATTTCACTGGATACCACCTGGCAATTGTATCATAAGACAGATGTTCATCATATGCCCATTCTCCATCCATTCTGTTGGCCCCTTCCCAAGCTGAGGAGTGCTAGACTACTTATCTTCATCCTAAAGGGGAGACAGGAAGATGCTTCGTATATTTTGTCACTCTTCAGTAGCTTTATGCTGCTGCAACTAGACTGATACTAAACTTCAAGACTGCTTAACTAAAGCTGGCGTGACTTCTTTGCAAAGTCAAGCTAGAGAATGCAATGTAAAGCTTCTCCAGCAAAACAAACTTCCCATACCTCATGATCATCTGCTGCAATGGAGTGCTTCATATTGCTCTCCAAAGCATTTCAAGATTAAAGTCTTACTTTTAAAAGTAAGCATTTATTCCCAGGAGTTTAAACTTCATTTTTCTAGATGCATTAAGCCTCAGAAATTTGCACCTACAAAATGAACTTCAAGCAAAACATATTCTGCTTCGAGGAACCTACTCTGTACATAGAGTCATATGATTAGTACCTGATTTAAAGCTCAATTCCAATCAAAGGCTTCAGGCCACAATTGCACCTTCAAGGTCTCTGTGCCAGGAGTTGCAAATTCCAATGGTAATGGTTGGTGTATGTTTAAAGTTGCAGAAATTAATATATAGTTAGTCTTTTTTATGTGCCGTCACTGAATAGGTGACAGCAATCTCCATAGTAGAAACATGGAAGTGAACCTAAATGTTCTTAATTCATATAAATGGATTACTCTTTGTTTTAGTTTTTGTGTTCTAATATTAATTAATAGAAATCTGTCATGGATTTATTTGGAAAGAGCGTTGTAAATGTAATTTTTAGAAGCCTAGATTTCGTACACCTTTAGAAAGCAGTCAGACCTCTGAAACTTTGAAATCACAGAGAAACCAGCAGACTAAATATATACATTTCCCTTCTCCTTGTGTCTATGAAAGCTATTTTGATAGTTTTTTAAGAAAAATTACTTTGGAATTGAGGGCCAATCCTTCAACAGAGCAAAATGTTCTCTAGGGTTACTGAAGAGAATACTTGTGGGGGGGATCCTGGGCAAACAGTCAGGTGTATGCCCTTCACGGATATACAAAACCTCTCCTTGATTACTTTACTGGGTTAATGTTTGGCAGATAGAGTGAGCTACCTGCAGAAGAGAGAGTTTCTCCTGTATTGCAGGGACTCCAGGGTAAATAAAGACTTGGTGACCTTCAGGAAGGTGCTGTAAGCCATAAAGACTAACAGCAACTTGAAACGGTGGCAAGTCTACAGGAGTAAAAAGTTGTATGGAACAGATGATAACTTTCTGAAGAACAGAATCCTGTTCAGCAGCTGAAAAGTATTTGAAGCCTGACAGGAGCAGACAAATTATCTTCACAGGTTTCTGCTGCTCAAGGCTATCTGTTATGAGTGACTGCATATCACAGGCCCTTAAGTCACACTTTGCTACTTCTCTGTTGAACATCTGTAACCTGAACTTGACTAAAGCATAACTTGGATAAAACATGTTTTCTAGGAAGATATTCCAGGAAAGCATCTAATCTTGTTTTGTACCACTGGTTAGACATGGAAGAAGTTGCAGCAGCGATGGGAAGGGCGAGCTGCGCAGCTCTTCAGCTGCAGCTGTGTTTTTAATGAGGGATCAGATGCTGTACCTCACTGTGCTAACACAACGGAGGGAGTGGCTTCAAAGTCTTGTGAAGTAAAAAAATTAATAATCACTGCTTATCAGGCTCTAAGGTAAACATCCAGACTACACATGCCATCAGTTAAATGGGAAAATCATTTCTGATCTTTAATACTCCTAGTGTTTAGATTTAAGAAATATTTCACCTGTTAGCTAGTCAGAATAAAATAAATTTAAAAATGTGCATGGAAATGTCTGTTCGCAGGCACTGAGGATTCACTGTTCCTAAGTGCACTAAGCACATCTGAGCGATGTCCCGCTAGGTTGCTAACAAAAATGAGACTACTCTCAAGAGGCCATCCCCAAAGAACGACGTTTTGAATAAATAAATGGGTTCTGAGGCAAAATTTTCATACTCTTTGTCATCTAGAATCTATCCTGCCCAGGATAGAGAGACAAATAGCAGCTTCTGTCATTTAATGATACTTTTATAAAGCACACTCAATTTGCAAAGTTAGAATTTGGAAATTACGACATTTATTGTAGATGCTGTAGTAGCAGCTTTTCTTGGTTTTCAGGAGACAGATTTTGTTCATTTTCAGCTTTCTGAAAAATTGATTGCTGGGAACAAACCTGTCTTTGTTTAGTATCTCGTCCTGCTTCCAATGAAGTTAAGATTTGTCATCACTTAATAGCAGTAGGAGCAGTGGTGATATTACATTTAAAGAGTGAAAAACTACTTAGAGAGAAGGTTGAGGGAAATGTTTTCAGTTTGTTAAAAAGAATACTCTAACCACCTCCAAAATATCAAGACACAGGGAAATAGGTCAGGAGAAACCTTCTGCAAATTGTAAATGCTCTTCAATTTTCTATATACTCCTACTTGTATTATGCTTTTAAATTTTGTAAGTGTTATAAGAACTTATTTACTCCTGTTTCTTGCTTTCTGTGAATCCAGTAGGTCTTTCAGTACATGCAAAAACCAAAGCTATCAAACAAAAGTACCTCAGAAAGAGTGGAAAAGTAAGAAATTAAACCTAAACCAGTGTTGGGCTGAGTCAGATGTTCACAAGATTTCTCTAAGATGTAAAGTACACAATTCACTAAATATGCATTTTCTTAAAAACTCTCAGGACCTTAGCAACATCAATACAAGTATTGATTTTTTTATGCTAATATTAACAAAGCAAGCAAGATGTATCCAATATTGAATACAGAGAAAAAGTCGATATTAGAATTTCAGAGAAATCATCCCAAGAAAGGACAGTTGTGTGATATTTAGAAGAATAAAAGTGATATTTAAACATCTCGAAAGTGTTCAAAATGCAGGGAACTAAAAATAAGAGAGTGGGTAAATAATCTCATCCTCAGAAATGCAACAATTGTAGATTACAGTTGGCAACAGGTAGATCACCACCATTAAGGTGCACAGGAAAAGACTGAAGGAGTTTTGGCCCTTATAAGGATAGGACAAGGAGATGCTTCTTTCTGATGCCACATCAAATTTTTGACCTGCAGCTTAGTTAAAAAGAATACTTGCTGTAAGGAAGCAGAGCAATTTAGCAGAGAATTTGTATGTCTGGACAAATCTCTTTATTTAGCACAAGGAGTGATACCAAAAGAGAAATAACATGTTTCTTGATTTCTTTTTTTTTTCCTTTCTTCCCC
>NW_009610852.1:0-6027 GCF_000690535.1 Cariama cristata
AGTGCTTGTGCAGTGGGGAAGTGAGGGCTGGCGAGAGGGGACCATGTGGGCTGGCAAAAGTGAGGTGAAGGCAGCCCGGACCTGCCCCGGGGTCGTGCCTGCTCCCAGCTCGGGCACAGCCCCTCCGCCCCACCGCCCTCGCTCCCCTGTCAGCCTTCCACACGAGGCGGATCCAAAGAGTTGCATCCTTGGCGGCTTCTTTTTCCATCTGCTCCTGTTAGGTTGTCCCCTTAGACAAGCATCTCCTGGTTTTACTAATGTAAGAAACTTTGTAAGAGTAAAATAAATAAATCCTTGAGTAAAGATCTTAGGCCTTAAATTACGCCTTCTGGGCAGTATCAATCGTCGTTTTGTAGCACTGAGAAGATAACTGAGATTTTTTTTTTTAATGGATTTGTACTGGAGGTTTGCGTGGGAGGGAGAAGACATGAAGGTTCTCAGGCACATAAGGAAAGAGCGTTATAGAGGCACGAGTGGCCTGGGACAGGGACATCCAGGAGATGCAAGCACAGCTCAGCTTTTCACTTTTGAGTGTTGCATACTGTGAACATCAACTGTGGAAATTAACATTAAAACATTGGTCTAGGCCTTATGAACAGATTCGCAACTGTGTAACATAAGTTATGTGATTGATGTCTCTGTTTATTATTATTGTAGTGAGTTGAGTGGAACTTTACTGACATTTTTGTTCGCAAACATGAATGTAGGAGACATATAAGGAATGGCTTAAATTCTTACGCAATGGTACACCTAAACCTGAGACTTAACTGCAAGTCAAAGGCGTATGCGAGAAGTTGACCAAGATAAATGAAGTTTGCCGAATTGACTAAGAGTGAGGCAGAGAAAGAGAGCTGAAAGAGAAGTTGGCCAATAAATGGAAAAGGGAGTGCTAGTTTGGCATAAACGTTTATAGCAAAGGTCTATAAGAGACTTGGGCCTGTGATAAAAGAAATTAATCCGTGCCATTTTACTTTATACATTTATTCCTAATTAAACAAAGGTATAGTGAGCCCATCATCTGTGACTTATAATAGAGCCAACTTACAGATAGATAAATGCCAGAGAACTTCTTAGTGAAAAGATCCTGTCTAAGTGCTTGAAAAGGGATCCAGTTTCCAAGGAGCAGACTGGTGATCTGTATTCCCATGGAACCAAACTGGAGCAAATCATAGTAGTAAATAGCAAATGTACTACCACTAACCAGAAGAGAGCTTCAATTTGAACTCGGAGAGCAACCAAATCACATCACTAAGCAAATGAAGGAGCTACAGGCCTTAGAAGAAGAAACTAGTTGTTAGGCTGTGGGACTGGGTAAGCGCTGTGCCTCAGTTAGGACAGACATCTGTAATATCTGTGTTACTGGATTTGCAGCTCATGAAAAGTTCAGAAGAAGGTCAGTTTGGTAAAAGATTGAGGGAAACCATCATAGTTCTTTTGTTTCAATATCCCATTTTCCAAAATGGTCAGAATAAGTAAATGTGAAGACTGGAGCTGGAGGAATTGTGTTTTTCTGGTGAACAGCTTGCCCAGCCAAGCTCTGCTTGCATGGCAGACCACAGCCTTTGAAAGATACTGGGGTACCCCCACATTTTAAACATCTGTGAGATGCCCTTCCAAACCAGGCTCAAGAAAAACATGTCCAAGAGCTATTGCCAATAATTTAGCAGTAATGAAAAATTAAGGGGAAAAAACCCAAACTCAGTTCTTTAGTCATTCTGTGGAGAACAAAACAAAAAAAGAAAAAATGACCCAGACACAAAACCCATACCTATGAATTTGAGTAGCGCTGATAGTCACAACTGTCAGATATGAAAGCCCTTCAGTTGTTGGAGAAATGGAAGGCTATAAAATAGAAGCAGCAAATATAACTGCAAGAGTGACCCTAAAATTTTAGTTCTGGTCTAGGCAGCTGGAGAGCAGTAACACAGGTTTTGCTGTAAAGTGCACTGGAATGGTGACCCTGGGCAAGGAAATGTTAGTAGATGTGATAAAAATGAAATTCAAAGAGTAAACATGTGGGAAATAAATAGAAAATACAAAATGTCAGGGCTCTGAGAGCACCAATAGGCCTTAATAGCTCTAACCAGCCTCACCTGAGGCCTCTGCCCATGGACCCAGAAGCCCCATTTCAGCTCAGGCTTAGGACTTCAGGTATGCCTCTGACTCCTGGAGGGATCTCAGACCTGTATTGTAGGTAGCTTGTCTCCTGGATGGATGCCTTTAGGTGTACTTTATTGCTTGTTTTCTGTCTTATTGACTTTGGACCTGTGTTGGAACCTTATCTCCAGTCCTGTCTCCTTTTGCTCATGGCTGGGCTGCCTGCATGGACTCTGGACCTGATTCATCACTTTGCCTTTTCTGGGACTGCCAGAGGGCCCTGTTACCAGTAAGTACCTTGCTCTATGTACTGTTCAGGTGTTGCGGGATTGTGCCCTGGTCAGCGAGGGCACTGCCTGCACTGGGTCATCCTCAGCTTGGGGCTTGCCTTCCCTTAAGAATCAGCTGGCTCTTGCTGCGCCCTGACACAATGTGAATCCTTCTAACTGGTTGAAATTGATTAGGCTGTGGTTGATAAAAATGAATTTATCGAAAATGAAGATAAATGAGCCTGCAGATTTGACCTCTAAATTTTGAAAAAGAAAGCTGGAGGAAAAAAAAAGGTTGAAATAATAATTGGTTTGGATTCCAGTATGATAAATAACTACTTAATAAGTGGCAGGGAAAAGATCCTAAAATTTCATCCATGGAAGTTCCTCATGCAGATGTGGGCTAGGTGAGGCAAATTGCATGAAAGGAGTATGCTTTCACAGTTGTTTTTTCAGTGAACAAAGTTTCCTGGCTCCAGGGATAGAAACCATAATGGCAGCTAGATGTAATGAACAGGAGCTCAGTGAAGAGAAGGGATTTGTTCAGTCTTGTTTTGAAACTTTCTTAATGGGATGAAATTAGCAGAATTCCTTGAAATAGAAACAGCACCCTGATGGTTTTGCCAGATAACTCTCACAAATAGCAAATACTTCACAAAGGGGAGGGTTGCTGCATAGCATGAAGCTGTGGATCTGGTAAAAGTGAGACGAGGAGAAAAGCATGAAGGGGAACAAGAAATTCATGTTCTAGGACGTTGGTAGTATTTTTTAAAGGAACAAAAAAGCCAAGATAGATGTAATGGATGGGGGTAGTAATAAACTGTTTTCTGAAGAACGCTGAACCATTCAGTAGCCGTCTGACCAAGTACTCCCACCGGAAAGAGTTGTTGGAGGTTATTGAAGAAATGTATGAAGAAGCATGGGTGTTCACTATCCCTGGCTACTATTTGTGGTTTTGTTTCTTCAGCAAGAGCTGAAAGAGGTAGGATACTAAAGAATACAGTGTGGCATACATCTACCCGTATTTATAGCATAGTATGATGACTTTGTGTTGGATAGTAGAAACTTCTGAAACTGAAACATTACTAATAATCTGTGATAAGTATATGGCCAAAAAAATCTGAAATTAAGCCCAAATAAATCAGAGCTGCTTAAAAAAGAAGTTGTGTTCTTTGGGCCTATGGTCAAGGAAGGGGGAATTTCTACTAGTGATGGCAACATATACTATATAGAGATTACTAGTACTGTAAGCACTCCCAGATGTGTGCAGTTTTATAGTTTTTAAAAATAGCTGCTTTTGTGCATGGAGAAGGAAATCCATTTGAATGTGACTTGGCACTGACATGGTTAAAACCAGCTGTCTTAAGCCTCCTTGGGTTTCAAAATGGATTCTTGCATGCATGGGCTTGGATGATCTTGAAACAAACAAAAACACTAACAAGATCAGTGACTTATACAGAAAATCTGAGTTTAATAAAAAGAGAAGTAAATGTGCCACTAAGTGGTGGGTAAGTCTATGGATTATTTTCATTTTTTTAGGAGTATGAGGAATTTGTATGACTAAGATGCTGTCTACACGTGGCTCCTTAGAGCCAACAGTCCTGGTGGTCAGGCTCTTGACCATCTGCAAAGTCTGCAGAGTGATGATGTCGTGATCAGAGACATGGCACTGCTGAAGTCTGAGCTGCAAGAGACAGTGGGGAAAAGTTAGTTGCTGGGTTTTTCTTGAAGTTGGAGAGAGGGTGATAAATTTGCTTTTCATGGCTTGCAGTAAGTGTACACATATATTCTTTGAAAGACTGTATGGTTGCAGGTTATGTAATTGGGTTCCTTTTGTGTGTACTTTAAGTAACTGATAAGCATGGCTGTGGCAGCACAGAGCTCAGATCAAGTTGCAAATTTCAAATGAAGCTATGCAAGAACCTAAATTAAGGTGTAAGTGCCCAAGCTGATCCAAAATATGTAATGCTAGGGTACCTGAGATGGCTGTCTGAAAACTAACATAGGTTTGATCATGAGTGGTAGTCAAGTATTTCTTACAATGTACAGAAACGCTAAAAGAAATGGAAAAGTCTCAGGAAAGAGATACCAGAAGACGTATGTTTAAAAGAAAAAAAAGAAGATATACCTTGCATTATTAGAGACTTCTTGATAAAATAAAAACCCTTGGATTTTAAGCTTATGCTTTAAAAAATTGCTTTAAGAACCAAGAACTGTTAGTGATTGATTAGTGTGCTTATTGGTGCCACAGAAAAGGGGTTTCCGAGGCTATGTCATGATTCAAAATCGCCAGACTTCTATCTACCTCCTACATAGCAATAACAGTAGCGCATGTGAATCATGATTGATTAATGACTTTCTCTGAGTAAATGTGATCTGAAACGTGTTATGTGCTTTTTATCAGGCTGTTTATTCATTGAGCCTAATGTGTGCAAATAATTTCAGAGATGCTGCAATTGGTTCTAAGGACCAGTTTTGGTCCTTAGAAAATGTAATGTGTAATCATCTCAAAAGTATTTTAAGCAGACACAGTATAAGCAGTTGACATCCTCATAGCCAAAGTAGTTTGTCCACAGGATCATTCAATTAAAATTTAATGTAGAACCAAAATATTCATTGTCCAAAATGCCGCATTAGGTTCTTTTGTTAGTACCTTTCAAGGTTAAAACCTTCACTGGAACCATTTCCTAGTGACTCTCTAATGGTTGTAAGACCCCAGTTTGGTTAGAAATGTTTGGAAAGATCATCAGGCAAGCAACTAGGAGAGTGAGAAACACAGGACAGCAAAGAAGAAAAGGCTTGGGATTAAAAAAAAAAATATTGGTGGTGTTTTTGTGGGTGTTTTTTTTTTGTTGAGTTTTTTTAATGCCATGTCTATTCTTGGGCTGTTTAGTAAGGCTTCCTGGGTCTTGTCAGATGAGATGAAAGCTCTGATGATATCCAAAGGTCTGATGATAAATAGGCTAACCAGATATGAAGGAGCTGAAGGCTGAATTCAGTTGTTTCTGCTGCTAGTCTAGCAAGTAAGATATGACTGTATGGGAGGGTTTTAAAAATAGTGGTGGCAAAAATGGAGTTTAAGGATTGTTAAGAAGTATCAAATTATATGGAAAAAATGACAAATGTGTTGTATGGTGAACCAGCATTTTATTGTCTCCCAGCCTTTGTTTTTTGTGCAGCGGAGGGTCCTTGAGAAAGAGGCCACAGACTCCACTCTCTTTCTGAAGTGAATGGGAAATGTCTGCTACATTTTCTTTCCAGTAAAGATTGGTAAGGAGAGGAAGTGCTTTGTAGAAAGCGTATCCTCAGGAAATCTCTTAGAAAACAAATAGATGATCTGCAGGGGAAAGTGGTCAGGCTGAGAGGCATCAGTGATGGTAAGAAAATCAATAGTATGCTAAATGAGGAAGTTGAAATGAGAAGCAAGGCTGCCATCCTAGCCGCAAATGAAGATCTACCACCCACGGCAGAAAAGGAAAGCTTATGTAGGCCATAGGTGGTAAGATTCACCACCACTGCTCCTAGAAGCAAGCAATATGTGATAGCTCTCTCCATCAGTCTTGGGAGACATCCTGTTCATCTGACAGTCATAGAATCATAGAATTGTTTAGGTTGGAAAGGACCTTTAAGATCATCGAGTCCAACCGTAAACCTAGCACAG
>NW_009610852.1:6112-6482 GCF_000690535.1 Cariama cristata
CCTCTCCCCGGGGCAGCCTGTCCCAGTGCTTGACAATCCTTTCAGTTAAGAAATTCTTCTTAATATCCAATCTAAACCTCCCCTGGTGCAACTTGAGGCCATTTCCTCTCATCCTATCGCTGGTTACTTGGGAGAAGAGGCCGACCCCCACCTCACTACAACCTCCTTTCAGGTAGTTGTAGAGAGTGATCAGGTCTCCCCTCAGCCTCCTCTTCTCCAGACTAAACAACCCCAGCTCCCTCAGCCACTCCCCATCAGACTTGTGCTCCAGACCCTTCACCACCTTCGTTGCCCTTCTCTGGACTCACTCCAACACCTCAAGGTTTTTCTTGTAGTACGGAGCCCAAAACTGAACACAATATTTGAGGTG
>NW_009610853.1:0-18420 GCF_000690535.1 Cariama cristata
TGCCTCCGAGCCAGGCCTCTCCGCCATCTCCGCACGTGGATGTGCCACCGGCTCCAGGATGCTCCCGGCAGCCCCCGCTGCTCGGTGGGATGTGGGCGACTCGCCCCGGGTGCACCGGGGATGGATGCAGCCGGGAGAGCGGAGGGGAAGGAGTCCCATTCTCTCCCTCCGGCAATGGGAGGGTTGCTCGCCATCCCTGGTCCACGATGCGTTTTGGGGGGAACGGATGCAGCGGGGAGGCCCTGCCTGCCGGGGCTGGCCCACAGCAGGCAATAGCTGCGGGCCGGGGCGGGGCGGGACGTGCGTCGGCATCGCCCCCCACGGCCAGGGAAGAGTCACAGCTCGGCAGGACCCCACGGCGCCTGGATCCGGTCGCCCTGAGCTGCAGCTGCTGCTGGTTCCTGCATCCCACCGAGCCCAGCGGGACCCAAACCCAGGCTGGCTGTAGTCACAGCTCTGCTCGCCCCAACACACCATGCATGTACCCCCACCTACCAGACATGCACCCCTCTATTTTTTTCCCTCCTGCTTCAGAGCAACTAATTTTTATCCCATTCCCAGCCAGGCAGGGTAACTCCCAGGAGTTCAGCTCTTGCTGGAAGTGCTGGGAAGGAGAGATGGGCTTCAGCTTCTCACTCCCCTGCTGCAAGCCGGCTGCAGTCACACGTGGAAGGATGCACTCACCCCTTCTCTCCCCAGGTAACGCCACAGAAGCAGGACAGCAGCACATTGGGGTCTCATCCAGGGAGGGAAGGGCCCTGACAGGGCTTCTCAGCTGCAGGATGTGGATACACTAACCTCGTATTTGTTGAGCTGTAGAATTACCCCCATGTGAGGGGTCAGCTGTAGATAAAGGCTCTGCCGGGTGGCACTCAGCAGGCAACTCATCTCTCCCTTCATCCTCAAGTCCGTTAGCCATGCTTCCCTTCATGTTGCCATGATCCCAGCAGACACACGTGGAGATCCCGAGATGTCCCCGGAGAGTGGTGGGTCAGGAGTGAATCCTCACAGTGGGAAAAGTCCCTCTTGGAAGGAGCGAGCTGCCCCGTCCTCTGGCAGCAGTTTGCCCACTGCAGCATCCAGCCTTGCCCCCAACATCACTGCTGCCCCAAACGCAGCAGAAGGGACACAGCTCCCACCACAGCTCCCACCTGGCTGAAATCTGTGGCTTTTTGGAGATTTCCTGCTGCCTGTACCTTTTCTCTAGGTCCTTCTTTGGCTACAAGCAGCTCTGCCTCTGCTCTTCACTGGGAGGGTTGAGGCTTTCCAGGTGTCCGACCCCTGCCCCAGCCCTGCACCAAGACCAGCAGCCCTCATCCATGTGGGACGGGAGGAGGCAGGACCGGAGAGCATCCCGCTGCTCATCCCTCCCCATCAGATCCCTTCCAGGCAGGGATGCGCAGATGAATGGTAGGTGGGTTTAACTTGGGCTGTAGCAATTGGGGTGTATGTTATTAAGAGAAGGGACAGGAGAGCATCACCCCCAGCGCTGCCTGCTGAGCGATTCCTTGTCTGCCATCGCATTTCCTCATCGCTTTTGGTCTTGAGGTCGCTCCTGCTGTGGCTCCTCTCGGAGCCTGTGCCAACGAGCACAGCGAGCTGCCTCCGCCGGGGACACACTGATTTTGAACACTGACTTTTTTTTTTGACAGCCCACGGGGGAATAAGCCAGCGCTGCGGAGGCTGGGGACGAAGGCTCAGCCCTGCTGGGTCTCTTGCCAGATGCGACTTAAGGTTTGGTTAAATCCTTTACCTGGTTTTGCCTTCATTTTCTTAAGTGGAATGACGCTCCTGCACCCACAGCAGCATGTCTTGTCATGCAGAAAGGCCGGAGACGAACTACCCCACTGCACAGATCCTGGGGACACCAGAACATTTTTTTTGCCGAGGTTTTCTTTGGGGGGGGAGAAAGGATGAAAAGCGGCAGCGATTTTGCAGCTTCTTTCCATTTAGAGGCTGGGGAGTTTTCCAGGCAGGCCCCAGGGAAGAGTCCCTGGCATCCCTGCTTGCGTAGAGCTCCATTTCTCACCCCCAACAGTCTGTCAGCCGGCGCGTAACGTCGGGCATACGCAGCCAGCAGCTATCCTGTAATTAAGACGGCAACCACGAGCTTTAGGGTGAACATCGCTTTCAAAGGCACCGTTAACCCGAGCGCCTACAAACACGTGCCAAGAAGGCTGCTGCTGCGGTTAGCTAATTACACCAGTGAATTCTCACCCACGCTGGACACAAAGGACAGCATTACAAGATTAGCGAGGCAACCAAGGAAACAGGAGAGGCAAAACACCCACGAACCTTCACCATGGCTCACCGAGACTGGAGGTGGGATGGCAGCGGGACGTCCTCCCAGAGCAGAGCGAGGGCCTGGAAATCCAGAGAGCCACCATCCCATGGTGCACAAGGGGCAGTTTTAAGTCAAGTTATGCCTTGAGTGATGGTTGTTTATATTCCCCTTGCTCAGTCCTTTTCTATTTTAAATATCTCCAAGCTGTTTTTAATCTCAGACTTCTAACATACATATTTCTCTCCGTCACCTACAGCAGTTTCATCAAACCTCAGTTTGTTGGCTTTTTGGAGCAAACGGGCTCATTTTACCTTCTCCAGCTCTTTCACACAGAAAAGAACAATGCATAAACATTTAAAGATCCATTTTCTCCACTCTCACATTAGATGATTTTTTTTCCATCCTTTTATGTTGCTTTTTAGAATCCAATTTTCAACTACTTTTTGGAAATAAACCATCACCCTTTCAAAAAGTGACCTCAGAAATAAAATCATTACTGTCTGTGAGATATAAGCACCTAATAGCATGCATGGAGATGGACAAAGCCAAACCCGTGCCCCTCTGTCCACCCACCAAGGCTGGCGGGGTGACTTCGATCCAGAAGACACTTAACACCATTAGCAGAGTACCCCAGCTGATAAACGCAACCCCACCACAAGTCATCGTACCGGTCACTAGACAGCAAGAGCAGAGGTTAAATAGGTGTTACTTTACATTTAGAAGGAGAGGAAATTGCAAAGCCACGCTTGACTGCCAGGGGAGGAAGGTAAGGGACACAAGAAAACCTGAAGGAACTGGAAAACCAGTCCTTTCTCTGCACTCGACCAACACCGCACCTGAAAATGATCCAGCTCTGCGACGGACAGAGTTCACTTGCAGCAGAACAACAGCAGTTGTCAGCTTTGTGGGCTTATCTTCCACCCTCCCTCAGAGCTGAGAAACGAGCAGCGTATGAAGCAACTCTGGTTCCAGAGGAAGTGGTAAATTTAGTCATTGGGGTTTTTTTTAAGACACTTCTGCATTTTCAACAGAAATGAAAAAGTCTTAAACCTTGTAAAGCAATGCTGTGAGCCAGATAATCCCCTCCAGAGCACAGCCTGCCTCAAGCCTCAAGGCAGCAATACAGTTAAGAGTAACTAGACCATGTGAAGAAAATAAATTATGTGCAAATGCCTCTGTGAGCTACCGAGGCTCAGAACTGAACTTCAAAAGGTACGGTCACCTGGGCACAAAGGATCTCCACATTCATTTCTCCACCAACTCATTATACACACAGAATTTTATAGGCCAAGCACTCGGCTCTAACATGACATGCAGGCCTGTGCAGCTTCATGGACTTACAAAGTGATTTGCTTTTAATTTGTCTTCCTAAGATCTGGCTCAGCAGATTTTTGCCTCACTTTCCACATGCAGCCTTCCCCACCGTATCCTAGGCACTGCTCTGTGAGAAGTCTTTGTACAAATCTTTGTACAAAAGGTTACTACAAATAATTCTGGTCATTTGCCTTTGGAAAACGGTGACCCACTAAACAGATGATAAAAAGGACATTCAGGTTAATTTGCTATTATTACTGGATTAAATGCTAGGCAGCCAGAATTAAGAGTAGCAGGACAAAATCGTTCATCCTCCAAAATCATGACCTCAAGGGAACAATTCCCCTGAAAGAAGCCCAGCTGAATCTTCACATCCAGATCATCAGAACTCCAGGTCTTCACCTGTCAACTTCAAGAAACTTTCAGTTAAGATGAACTTTTCCTCTTTTAAGGCCATAAAATACCAGTGCAGAGTCTTCCCGCTGTCTCTCTCAAGAGTTAATTCCCTTAATATCCCTTTTTTAATCACTGCTAATGAGCATCAAAACAAAGAATCAGTTTTTCTTTTTTTTATTATTATTATTTCTAGCAGACAATTTACATAAAATTCCCCTTTTAAGTTAGTGATTCATAACTTCCTGCAATAAACTACTTAAGGAGCAGCTTTGGTAAAGAATGGAATGAAACAACCAACCAAAAAAAAATAAAAATAAAAAAGAACAATCACAGCTGATTTTGAAACCAACACAATTCACGAAATTTAGATTCAAAAGAAAATCTGCCAAGCTGTATTTTCTCAGTGTTTTCAAATATTCCACCTTCCTCCTCCCTTTTCAGGTTTGTGCAGATGTGGGAGCTGCATTCTGTCAAGCAGTTTGTCCTGCTAGATCACGGAAATCCATCTTTACATGATTCGTAGACCTTGAATAGAGGACTCTAAGGTCTTGAAAGAGAGAAAAATCTTAATCACAATCTGCTACAATATCCTGTGTTAAATAATTCAGTGTAAATGCTGATGCAAAAAAAAAAAACGAGTAAAAACCCTGAATACTTGAGATCAGACTCATATTCAAGAGCCAGAGACCGCTATAGTCATTCATTTCAAACTCACGGATATATAGACCAAGGATTCCACCCCCTTCCCCTGAAACTGCATTAAAGCAGCTTATGTATCACCTCCATTTCTTAGCTGGCTCCTGTCTCCACCAGGGCTTTCTGGCATTATAGAACACAGACCAACTAGTCTTTTCCTAAAAGGCAGCACACAGCTCTCAGCAGCTTGGGGAGGCCAGCAGGGACCTCCGTTAGCCAGTCCTCCGCAAAGCAAGCACTTGGCGTTATTAAATCCTTTGAAGGTCTTCAATAAAGCGTTTACTGTATTTTCTAACCATTTGAGGTAACTTCTTACTACTTTGGTAAGTTAATTACAAGAAGGCAAGACCATGTTCTGCAGAAAGACAGTGAGCAGAGCCCAAAGGGATGGAAGGAAGAAGAGGCAGCGGGCTGTGCTGTATCAAGCATCATTCCAGCCTGACTGTGGCTGAGGTAGAAGTTGGAGAAGGAAAGAATTATTGGGATTCTTACACGGACATTAAGCGATTCCATTAAAAATTAAGCCTGGATTAGCACCATCTGCTAAACAAAGTGTATCTGCATTTATGCTGAATCTTGGATCTGTCTTCCCTATGGAGTTCACTAATGGGTCTTGAATATTCCAGTCCGGATTTCCTACTGCTAATAAAACCTGCATCAGTGCTGAGCCCCAGAAGTTGATGCTAGAGATCAAGAAAACCCACCACCGCACCCAGTTCACACAAACACGGTAGTAGAAGCCTACCTTGAAATCCCAGATGGTCATTGCTCCATCAATGCCGGTGGTGCAGAATTTACGACAATCTCGTTTGTCTATCTCATAAATAGACACTTGGCTGAAAACAGAGAGTGATAGCTGTAACACAGACACCCATTCCAGAGAGCCAAAAAGCTGGGAAATTTGCGTTGAATTCAACTCCTACTCTCTCAAAGGGAGACATGAGTATACCAGAGCTTATGCTAGATTTTTGGTACAATGCTTCAGAAAAATAAGCAAAGAAAAAGGATGCTGAAAGCTCTTTTATTGCTTGGTGGCTGTAGCATAAACATTTTCCTTGAATAAAGACTAATTGCTTCAGAAATGTCAGCATCCTCTGGGCTCACACTGCTGCTTAAAACATAAGGATATATTACTCAATTAACCTGAATCAATTGACCTGTTTCAGGTCAATTTTGCTGTCTAGATTTTTGCCCAGCACTACCAACCTCTTGTGAACTATCTACGTATTTGATAAAATAAACTGTGTCCAAGTTACAGAACACATTTAACATGAGCAAACAGCAGTAGCATGCATGCCACATTAATGATTAACTTTACCAGCTTCCATATAAGTCCCAGAAATAGACAGCTGTTAGTGAAAGACGAAAATGAAAATGGGATACCAGCTAAACCCATCTAGTATAGCAAATTTGAGCTCTTATAGGTTTGCAGTACACCCTGGGAAACCGAAGTGATGTGGAGAGCATTCCTTCCCCTGGTACTGGCGGCCAAGACACTCACGTTATACTGTTTTGGTGCAGTGTCTCCAGGGTAGTGTTACGATCTTCTGTAGTGGCTCTTTTATCCATGTTTCGGAAGCGTTCCATAGCAGAAATATTGCGCTGGATGCTCTGTTTTGGAATGTCTAGTTTGGAAACGAAGGTCAGCAAGCCACGGTCATCACAGTTAAAGAGCATCGGGCAGCAGTCATGGCCCTGCAACCAAACATCATGAAAGCATGTCAGGGAACATAACCAACATAATCACCATTTCGTTTTTCTGCTGCTGTTAATTGCAGAAATGTAAAGACTGACACTACAGGAGAGCTTGCTTATTACTAACTTCATAACGTATGCTGTTTCTCCCTCTCCCAAATACTACGACACTCTACAAGGAGAAAATAATAGACACTTACAGCTGCCACCACACTGTTCTCAGAGACAAACGACACACTCAGGAGTGGGAGGAACTCTGTTTTCAGCTGTGAAACCCTGAACACAAGAACATTTGTTAGAGGACTTCATTGAAACCTCTCATCTTTGGCTCCAACAAAAAAATAGAGACCGTTCCCACACAAGGATTATTGGAAAAGAAGTCAGTGTAGCTCAGTTGTCCTAAGGTGACACCAGAAGGTTTTAACTTGTAATAAAAAGTTTTAACCTAATGAAAGTGTCCTGGAAGATCTACAACAAACATGAAGTATTCCAGGTGAAAGGCTGAAGTTATGCAATATTGTGAATAAACAGTGGCAAGAGTTTAACAAGAATACCCCCAAGAAAGGTTCAAATTGATGAAGCTATTATTTTCATTTGCGTATAGAAAACACTTGAAGTTTTAGTGTTTCACATCATCTTTTCAGGAGGAAAAAGCTTGTATGTTAAATTAAGTCAACCTTCGCGATTTTATAAGAAATAAGAAAAGAATTCTACAACACTTTATACTTAATGATAACCCCAGCCAGGTACTTATACAGCTGTAGTCATCAGAATCATAATTCAAAATGAAGTACAGCAATGCCTGGATGATCCACCAGAGATCTCTGCTGCCAAAACGTATGGGGAATCTTTTCCTTCTTGGTTAGAAAGCCATGGACACTGAAAAGTTATTCAGATCAAGATGACGAACAGGAGGAACTGTTAATAAAATATTTTGTTGGATTGGAAGGTGTAAATTGAAACCTTGCAGCAGCAGTGTCTTAAGGACTGTGGTTGGAATTAACATTTCATGAAATGAACAACTTGTTTTCCAGATTCTGGTTGGGGGTAGGGTCTTAGTAGTTACAAAGTGAGCGTGTTTCTGGATTCTCTTGAATCCATTTAGAAGGAAATATTGTTTCCCCAATCACTGGAGTGGAATGCATTTTTTTTTCAAATGTCTTTCTCCCCCCCTAAGTAAACTGAGTGTACCCTCACTGAAGAATTCATACAAGAAATTTAAATTACATAATCTACCTTATTTATATAGGCCTCAAAGAGACTCCTGGATTGTACAGTAAAATTGTCAAAACTGGAAACAGTAGTCACAGCTCTCGTTGTTGCAAGCACAATATTCCACATACTGCTTCCTTCTAGGTCAAACAGCTAGTAACTAACAGAACATACTTACATCATATTTTTTGAGGCATCAGCAACTGACACAGTACTATCATGACTGACCCAGGCTAGGCGGTTACCGCTGGCAGAAAAACTGACACTATGCACCCATCCACCACTTCCAGCACCTCCAAATTCTGACATCAGCTGCCCAAAAGGCATTTTGGAGCCCCATGGTGTACTGGCCGGTTTTTCATCCACTTCCTTAATGTAAGCAGAAAACACCCTGCAAATAAAAGATTTCAGCATGAATAAAGACAGAAAAAACCTCCTGGGAGCTTCATATGCATTTCACACTGGAAGCAAATAGATGAGCTCTAATTCTACCAAAATAAAATACTATAGTATCTTTAAACAAGCAGCCAGTAGAGGCTGGGAAACTTCAGTATACAGAGAGAAAGCAATAGTACAAAGGGTGTAATGCATATAGGTTTCCCATAAATGCCATTCTTGTATCTCTCTCCTTCTTTCCAGAAGGTGGCACAAAAACATACATTGTCATTGTGTTTTCCACTGTGCTAAGATTTCTTTTTCATCCTTTTGCAATGCTAATAACTCTCAGAGTCAATTCCTCAGTTAGAGAAAAACTGCAAATTGCACTGTATAATTAGAAGCTAACACAAACACCTACAAAACCACCCACTTTTTTAAGAACATTCACTTTTTAGCAGGATTTCAAAGAAAGAAAACTGATACTCAAATGCCAGCAAGGGCGCTCTAAGCCACCTTATTCTGGCTCATTACTGAAAGAAAGCCTTGAAAACTTGAAATACCACGATGCTTTTACAGTTTTTTTTTTCCCAGCACTACAACTTTCAAGATATGTTCAAATAGAAAGCCTCCCCCTTTCATCAAATTCCTTCTGCGTGATTCAGACATGCCACAATATGGTGTTCTTGACTGTTACCATGGAAGTCACTGGGATGTCACAAACATAGGATTAGAGTCCATTGAACAGGAGGAGCAAGTGAGCTACGCCATACTACTACCCGAGAAACATTTCGGTATAAACGAAAAACTGTGATCAAATATTCATGGTTGCAGTCAAACACAAAAAGGAATTATTTTATAGTGAGTTTAAGGAAATGTTGCTCCCTCCTCCCTGTGTTTTAAACCTTTTACATGTGTGGGGTATGCACTTCAAAAGGCACCTATATTCAGCTTATTCAAATAAAGCTGATCATTTGGCACAAGAAGGGTTTAACTGCAGCTATATTAGGTACAGATTTTCAGAGAATTAAGTATGAATTTATATTCAGCTCTATCAGTTTAAATATAATCTAATGATAATCCTTCAACAAACTTAATTTTATAGAGACATCTAAAAGGACGGTTTTCTTAATGTATGGAAATAGGACAAGATGTTTAAAGCAACAGCCTGTGACACAAGACAGAAAAATCATCCCAAAGTAGTGAAAGACCTTGAAGATAACTGTTAGTTAAAAAAAAAAAACAACTCAATCTCTTTTCCCTCACTAAAGTCTCCTTCGCTTTTAAAACCAAAATCATCTCAGCTTGAAGGCCCCAGCCTTCAAAGAACATTGGGAAATTACTTTCATTCCCACAGCAACATTGTTCCAGCATGAATAAAAAATTCACACCTATGCAGTGCTGTTACCTACATATATATATATTTTTAAAGATAAATATAAGAGGAGCTCATCTAGGCCAGCCACCAAAAACACCTCTGCTGAATACCTATCAACTTGTAGTCTCTTCTGCCCTCCATTCTTTTTCCAAAATGCCTCCCACTTAGCTGCTTATTAGTTGGCAGTGGCTCTGGCAGATCCATTTCATAATTTTCTTCAGAACCACCTATCAGAACAGATGCACACTTCAGGCCCAGACATCTTTATTATCTTTAATATGTAACTGAACATTCCCTAGAACTAGAGATCTGTGTTCATCATTTACCAAACAGAATATTCTTTCATGGTTTTGGGGAATACAAACATAAAGCCAGTACCAATCTCCACTATTTTTCCTTTCTTTAACATTTTTATATGGAGATTTCTATGATAAAAGCAGCAAAATTATTAAATGATTCATCCTAAAGTACAACTTTAAGGAAGAGCAGAATGTTTCCCTAATGTTTTAAACCAAGACCTGTTTGGTTTTGGTGGTTTTTTTATGTTTTGTTTTGTTTTTTTCTTTTTCAAAATATACCCCTTTTTCAGAGAAATAAGATGAGGACAGAATGAGTTTTCTGATGGGAAACAAAAGACTAAGCAAGTCTTTCGGAGATTGCTCCTAGGAAATTGCCTGAACCACACCTTGACTTTATTCCAAAAAAAAAAAAAAAAACAGAAAATGATGCAACTCTAACTTCTCAACTAAAACAGGAAAGAGGATCTGGGATTCAATGTATATAACAAGGACCGAACAAAGCCTGGAGATAAATGAGCTCAAGTCAAAGTAACAGATATGGATACATAGATCTATCAGCTGACCTAATGTCAAAGTCCCAAGATGATTTATGAACAAACATGAAAAAATTTCCCCATGTGAAAAGCAGCTGCTTATGGAAGATGAATGAGTATGTTTTACATTACATTTTTTGTGAAAGGAAGTGAACATGTATAGTTTATCTAATTAAAACTGGAGGTAAGGCCGGAAAGGGAGACAACTCCCCTCTTCTTCCCAGCTTCCATTGAACGTCTCTCCTTACATAAAAAGGTATCAAAGGAGAGAATTTAGATGCATGGGTTTCATTCTGAAATAAGGAATGTAATAGTCAGTCCCACCTCCCTCTCCCACTCCTTCGTAGTCATTTTTAGTACACACTTTGAAGCTTAAAAATTGCCCTATTATATAAAGAATTTAAGAAAAGAAGCTTTCATTATTATTCAAGGTACAAGTGATTAAGTAAAACATGAATTAAAGTCAACCACTCTGCAGACAGTTCCCCATGCAGACTTCATTGCAGTGATTCCAATCACTCAGCACAGAGCAACTTGCAGGACCCATCCCTCATGGTGTAATTTCATAATCAGTTTGAAAGACTACCGCATCCATCTCACATGCCAATCTGCTTTTACCAGCCTTTTTCTTACCATTCTTCAAAAATGTTATGCTGAGTTTCAGGTAGATCAATTCCTTGACCCCGCTCACCACAGGGCTGCAAGAACATTAAAGCTAGCACAGGCAAAGGGGAGAGAACAAGTGACTCGGGGAAGAAAAAGG
The DNA here is from genome assembly GCF_000690535.1 of Cariama cristata. Classification (NCBI taxonomy): domain Eukaryota; kingdom Metazoa; phylum Chordata; class Aves; order Cariamiformes; family Cariamidae; genus Cariama; species Cariama cristata. Next base: position 10,946 of record NW_009610853.1, read on the forward strand.
TGAGAGACCTCCTTTGGAAGTGCCAAGTTACCCTGATTTTGGAACTGCAGCATTAGGATATTGCTTTTTAAACTCTAAGTAACAGTGATGTTTTTCTACAAGACAGCATCTGTTAGTCTAATTTCAGCCTAACAACTAGATCTCAGTGCCAAGTAGTAGTACTTCTGTATACTACTAAAGAAACACACCAGTTCATTAAATTCAGGTGCATCCCTCAACAGATAAACATTAGTAGTCCAAAGTCGCCAGCAGCACCAAAGCCAAAGTCTCTTAAGCTGGATATTTTATTTTGGTAACAACAGCATGCAATGAACCGTTTTTTATTTTAATAGCAAATGCACAATCAACACATTCATGCTACTGACTAACTTGAACCAGTAATCCAAATTGATTTACAGATGCTTTATTTTTTTTTTTTCCCTCACCTGCACTTGAAGTCACAGGATCCCGCAGCCAGCAAAACATTGTTGGGGTGCCAGTCCAGGCTAAGGACAGTGGAACGAATGGGCTTTTTAATGTGTTTGCTCACCCACCTGAATTAAAAAAAAAAAAAGAAAAAAAGAAAAAGAGATAAAATTTGTATGAAAATATTTTCCCAGACTCCCTCAAATCCATGAAGTACTCCTCAAAAAATCATCTCTGGCCAATGATTAAATACATCAGTTTTGCAAAAACACATTGTGCCCAAATCTTTCATATTCTCTTGCACAGCCTGTGAACTTTATACGGTTATCTAAATTAAAATTTCAAATAATATGAACAAACAAATGTTAAATATTTCTCTCTTCACCTGAGTCCTCTTCCCCTTCTAACTAAATTTTGAACTCCTTAATGTGAATTTTGCACAGTAGTTGCCCGGTCCCTCACATCCTATGAATAAGATCTCAGCTTTGACTGTGATATTGAGCTAAGAAGCACTATTTTCTTAGGCCACTAAGTACTAGTCCTCTCCAGTTCCTTCCAATGAGTTTTACAGTCAGCTGTCTCGCCTCTCAACTCGTCTACTGTTTAATAATACAATAACTATAAAATACAACAATTAAATGGCTGAACTGCTAATGATATGATCAGTGTATACATCTCAATTATCTGAATTACAGTGAAAAGTGGTCCTAATGTTCAATGCATCAATATTAGCCCAAATATGTGTCATTCATTTGTTTGAACTATTTACAAAGCAGTAATGAAAGCGGTTATTCACTTGATGGCCTTTGGGATGATGGTGGTTTTTCTTTGAAGGTACAGTTTTAAGGATCGCATTACATTATCTGTCTTCAACATACAGGGTTTTGATTCTTCTACAGACAAGTGAAGCAGAGAAAATGTTAATAACCGAGTATGTTGGAATGCATAGAAGTCCAAAACAATCTTTAAAATGTATTTTGCAGATGGCCTCATTGTTTACCATCTCCACATGGAAGACTGCATACAGAATGGCAGGCACAGACACCTGTGGTTTTATGCATGTTTATGTAACCTAAAATAATGGATACTCAACATACTGATTTCACCTACACGTGATACAGTCAATGTACCTCCAACACGTACAACTACAAATGTAGCTCCATGAAAGATCAGATGCACTAAGTTTACATGACAAAGAAAAAAAAAACATTAATGGTGTTAATGGAAGTACTTGTGATAGTCCTGTCTGAAATCTACAACTCTGACAAGAATCTGTGACAGAATACAGAACAGGTAGATGACAAGCTTGAACATCTTCTAATAGACCACCCTGGAGATAAGTGACAGACCTGAATTCTTTAACGACAAGAAATGGCCCAAAATAACCTATAGGGAAGAAAGATTCAAGTCAAGGTTTCTTCATTCATTGAGGAAGGAGGCGGTGGTGGGCGAAACATTTCTCTTTTTCAATTGTATAGTTGTGGTAAAGAAATTTTTACTCTGCAGAAATTCTTGCATCTTTAGAAAAGCAACATATGTTTATGGCAGTCAGCTGCAACACATCCACATCAACGTGTATAACCTGAAAACAGGCTAAGTCCAAGGCGTTTAGGCGCTACACCAGAGTAAAGATATAAAACAGGGAACCCTCTCCCCAAGATGTAAAAAGTCCATGAAGAAACTGATGAGGCCTATTCCTCTACATTTCCTGAAGATTTCAGGAACTAGGAAAATAGTAACCTAATTATCACCATTAAAATCCAGGCTTTAGCTTTCCCGTGCAGACATTAAAGGTATAAATGGAAACAAACAGCTCACCAGTCATTTTCAGATTCAAAGTAGCACACAGATATAAGTCGAGCTCCACTTCCCACAGCAAATTTATTCTCCAAGGGAGACCATTTCACAAAGGTAGCTGCACGATTAATTCTCAGGATCACAAGGGTGGGTTTCCACACGCCATCTTTCTGACTCCAGACATAGGCATTACGGTCTGCACCGCAAGTTACAATGCGATCGCTTTTGGGAGCCCAGTCAATACCTGCAATTCAGAGTTCACATTAACAAACTTTTCCCTTTATATACCATTCGCTTTAGAGCAAGCCAAAACAGAGACAATCTCAGAGCCTTCTACCACAGAGACAGTTATTACTGTTATGTTAGTATTCCCCTCGTTCACTTTTGCTCCAGGCACCACTTTAAACTGTAGGGATATCAGTTTGTCCCTCTAGCTTTCATCAAAATTGCAGATCCCAGATTTCCAGACGCCAGGGAGACTTCACCGGCTCTGGAAGCCCGCGCTGCGGGTTGGCCAACAGGTGGAGCCCTGCAGACTGGCTACGGCCCCTCCGCCTGCAGACTTCAACCCGGACTTCTGCCAGAGACCCATTTCAACAGCTGAAACCCAGCAATTCTAAAACTGTGCACAAACCTCTCACAGAGCTGTCTGCTTGCTGCCAGACCGCAGTCATGATCTAAATGGTTAGATGGCAGAGAGGTTTTTTTGGTTAGAAGTTATTAATCTTTATGTACCGATACAATCCTTACACTTTTTCCATGCCTGTTTAGGCTGTGCCACGAGAAAGAAACGTTTACGAAGCAAAAATAACAAATTCTAATAATAAAATGAAGCCTTTGATAAGCCTGCCATTGCTTCTTTCCCCTCCTATGCAATGAGAGGTGTTCTCAACTGGAAAGTCTTATGACCACGTTTTTTCTTTTTCTTTTCTTTAGCATCCTTCTTTGAGATGCAGAGTGCAATTCTGAACTCTCCCGCCACAAAATTATATTTCAATATAGTTTTCCGTAACTGTGCTCAGTATTAAAAACATTCCTTAAGCACACAAACTGAAAAAAGGATAAAAGATATGGAAAGAATTTGTACTAATTTTACCATATTATTCGTATATCATCTACTTCAAAATAGGCTTATGCTTAAAAAGTTCAATTTTGAAGAGTTTGGTAGTCTGAAACCACAGTTACAGGAGTCAGTCTCTTTGAAGTGCTTTTGAAAGGGGGACCATCCCACCTCTCTTTACTTCTCTTGCCCACCACCTCACTTGCACCAGCACCGGTGTTCTTCTGACCCATGGAGAGTTCAGCTTTTTAGCTTAGCAGAAAACTAAGACAGCAAAAAGAGTGAATAATGCTCTTCCTGCAAGTGAACAGAAGCAGCTCACCACAAATCTCTGAATCAAGACACAGAAGGCAAGACAAGGGACCTTGTCCTTTGGGAACAGAAGCTGAAGTGGCAGCAGTTGAATCACTCCCGTCAGAGGCAACAAGCAGTTTGATCAGTCTATTTCCTGTGCTTAACCACAGTTTAAGTCTACTTAAGTATTTACAATAACCATAGCATTTAGTATTCCAAAGGTATACACTATGCAGGAAAGCAGGGAGAGTTCTTTTCCCAAGTCATGAATATTTGGCTTCTAACACTAACAGGTACAAGTAAAATCCAGAGAAATGGCTTTGGGGAACAGCACATCATTTGTAAATTCAGCCCATGTCACTCTTCACAAAAGAGCATGTACAGTTGGTGCTCTTTGACAGCAAGAATCAGATAAATTGAATAAATTTCCTGCAAAATGCTGTTGGGCAGATACTTCTGCCCATTAGTGAGCTGAAAACAGAAAAAAGGATATTGCTTTTTTGGGCACGTGCTTGTATTAATTACTTTCATTCCCTAGAGAATAAAGCTCTCATAAAAATATTACCATGAAAAAAAAATAGTAACATAAAAGACTACTACAGGACAATCATATTTTAAAAATAACACCTTGTGACTCATCATGGCAGCTCTTCTTACATTTTCATTGTGGATCTACAAATACTCTGGGCCTGCAGTAAAATGTGCTCACACATGGTCTGTCGTAAGTCCAGGACTGACCACTTCAAGTCTTTACACAGTTCCTAAAAAAGGACATTTATTGCTGCCAGAAACCACAAATCAACGCAACAGTTGTATACTTCATGAAGTTCTAATACAAGCACTTGAAAGGGAGCAGCATGTATCACCAGGAGAGTTTGTGACACAATCAGATTACTTCAGTAGATTGAAAATTTATTTTCATTATGTCATTACAGATGAAAAACAAGCAATAGATAAGAAAGAAAGGCTCAGTTACTCTACCAAAATGTCTGGAAATGACATAGGGCTTTTCGTGCTAACATTCATTGCACGCAGTCCCGAAAAATGCCGCAAAGCGCTCTGTAAGTGAGAATGCCAACCTATAAAAAGATCTATTTACTCAACACTTGCAGATTTCCTGTTCAGATTCTTGACTGGGGAAAACAGGGGGTGGGCAAACTTAATGCCTGGCACAGCAGAGTCTTCTCTTACCTGTAATGTGTCCATTGTGTTCCTTTAACTCATGAGCCTTTACCCACTGATTCCCGCTCTTCTTGTAGATGTGGACTTCGTGATTATTAGGGCTAATGGCAATCTCTTGAAGAAGAAAAACAATCCAATAGTACAGAACGCTTTTTAATACGAAACGCTTTATTTAGAAAGACTTTCCAACCTAAAACCTGCATTCTCAAATTTCAGAGTATTACATGGGTTTTGTAATCAAAGGGCCAACATCCCTGGATAATCTCAAATAATTATGGTCATAACATGGTCATAAGCACATGGCACAGAAAGACAATACACTTGGAACATAACAGTCCACACCATAGTAGAAAGCTAGGCTATTAAAAGAAAGGGCTGATTTGGGGTATGGAAAGGGCCAGGTCATTCTCACGAAGTGCAGATCAAGAGGCAAAACTTTCTGGAACTCTAGTAAGACTAGATTTGCTCATATGTCAGAGTTCCAGCAATGGGTTCCAACAAGTTCAGATTTAAAAGACCTGTGCTTTTTTGGATCATAAATAGAACATTTAATATGTAGCATTATGTATTTGAGCATACCTTCCCTAAATGTGATCCAGAATGTTCTAAGGTCACAAACTGAGAGCAAAGAGAAAACAACAATTGAAAAGAGATTAAAAATTAAAACTAATATATTACTTACGAGTACGGTCTCTGTTCCATGCATGGCAGGTGATTGGTTCTAGTAAAAACTGATGTAGAGACATTCCGAGTTAAAGATATTCCTATGTTGTAAAAATTGAAAAAGCTGAAAGGTGTAAAATTGAAAACAAAACACTTCAAAATTAGATAATTATTAAACCAAAATCAGCCTTCAACATTTACCAAGGTTGTTTCAGTCCAGTATTACAATTTACTTACAGAAGACCACAACTTACTCCGGAAGTAAGTTAAGGTTGCTAAAGCGCTGCCTTTGCCATATGCCCTGATATCTTCAGTAGGCCGACAAATTTCAACTGTCCTGCTTACAATAGCTAATTACAATTGCCCTAAATGCCATATACGCGTGCTTCTCAGTACATCCTCACAGGCGAGAGAGCAGGTTCTTAGGAAATCTAACAAAACTCATAGTTTTACTACGGAAATAGAATACTTGAAAAAACCCAAATTCTAGGGGCAAATCTCAGTGAGCTGATTCAAAATCCTGACATGTATCAAGGCTCACAGGCAGCACTACAATAAAATATTTTTCTTTTTTTTCTTTATATAAATCAGAAGGTTAAATTGGTGTGTGCAAAATATTGATATGTAACTGTAATCTGCTGAGGTATTATCTGATAAAGCCATTTATATGCATCCTAGGGAAAAATTACTAAGATTAGTAATTAACTAATTACTAATTTCTTCAAATTAATTCTAGCACTAAACTGTTTTATAGTTAGGCTTTTGCCCCCATGAGATTCAAACACTAAAAGAACAAGCTGAATCATTCTAGTTTTAATCTGTTTAAAAAAAATTAGATACCTGGCTTTTTCTTTAACTTATGACTGCTGCAAGACACAGTGCTGAACATCTGCGATTGGAGGTGCACTGACCAACAATGACAAAGTTGTTTAAAATATATATCATATTGTATGTTCAGTATTAACCAAGGGCAGCATAAATGGAGGGAAGAGAACACTGTAAAAACTCAAGGTCACCTGTAATTATTAAAATGTGCATAGTTCAATACATACAACTTGGATTTGTCAATTCCTTCCATATATTCTACTCATTTTTATAGCAAATTATCCTTAGCTGATGAATCAAAGTCTTTTTACTCCTACATATACATCTAAAAAGAAATATCTCTGTGATGTCATTCCAAGACATCCACACCCATTATAGCCTGAAATTACAACATACCCAAGTATGGCCATGTTAGCAGAGGGTGGAGGCTTTAGGACAAGGTAGGAATTTGGAAGCAAACAGGAAATGAATGGCAGTCCAACAGAAACTCAGGAGTGAATGAAAGATGAGTACGTTCTTACAGAGCTTAGTAATTACTATCACACCACTAGTTTAACAAATATACTGAAAGTGCTGAATCTGGGAGCAGAGATGACACAGTACTTCGCCAATGCAAATAACGGGAGAGACTTTTTCTGTTCTTTTTTTTTTTTTTAAGAAATCAAGCACTGCTATTTTAAAGAAATACCACTTGCAGTTACATTTCAAATGTACTTCAAATATAACTTTTAACTATATGAGCTTTAAGTCCAGTTTGTAATTTTAACCAGTATGATTTTCATGGTTCTTCTAATAATCCTATTCTACCAATCAAATGAAGCTATTAAATACATGCAGTCCTAAGCAAAATAATTAATTACTTTTTATTAATGGGAAAACGTTGACATAATCTGTGTTACCTTTGACCTTGGACAGCTATTATTTGAGATTCCATGTATTAATAAAAGCAAAACACAACTGCAAATTGCTTTTTCCATGATCTTGCTTTAGTACATGCCAACATTCAGTAGCAGTACATTTCCATATACAGGAAAAGTTGAAGAGCTGTTTTACCAACAAGGAAGGCTCAGCCTTTTCTACTCCTTCCGAAATAAAATGTAAAAATATCCAATCTCCCCTCCCCAAGGAATGCAGCTATTTTGAAACACTTTCTAGTACAACTCTAGTATTTTCTTCACAGATTGGCAGTAGATATAAATGATATGGTCCCATCCTAACTTCCAGTTCAGAGATTTTTACTAACCTACAC
>NW_009610853.1:18451-19727 GCF_000690535.1 Cariama cristata
ACAGCCTAGACAAGCAATACGATCCATTCCTTGCCATTGACTGAGTTTCTCGAGCACCATAACTTCTAGCAAGCGATTGTTTTCCATTTTAGTTTGGTAACAGACTCATAAAAAACAACAGTGATGATAATCTCAAAAAGCACTACTATTTCTGTCATCCAATAGTTGCAGTGCTATTTTCTTCGAGAAGATAAATCCTAGTGAAGTCTTCCAGTTATATTTATTCCTTACCAATGCTCAGACAAAATCAAACTCACATTTCGCTAGAGAAAATGCAACTGGCTCTATCACTCTTGATATAATTCTGTGTAGTAAACCTCACAATGCCTTCCTGTCAGCCAACCTCAGAAACTCACACAGGGAAGATACTGTTACGATAACTTTGTTGGCGAAGTACTTAACGCGGCTATCCCTGATCTTTTTTTTCAAATGCAAAGTAACTGTCCTTGAGTTTCAATAAAATTTTTTAAAAAGGAGATTAAAAAAAGGAAATGGTGCACCTTTGTACAGAAGGACCTCTTTCAGTATGTAGACTGAAAAGATCAAGTTTGGGAAGTACAGGACTCAGCTGCTGTCATCTCTCAATGGGGTGAGAAATATGTGGCGTAAGACCATCCCCGGACAAGCAACTAGCAAGGATGCAGACTCAGAAGTGGAAATAGCATATGCGTGTGTGAGAGAGAAAGGGATCTTTTAAATCCCTGCCTATTTTCAGAGCACCTACATCACTTTCAAACATCTGGAAGAGAAGTGCCTATAATTAAGACCTGCCTCCTACTACTGTCATTCCCTTCCAAGTCACTCAGCACAGCTTTCCCAAGAGGGTGACTCCTCACAGGCAAGCCTACTGACACAGGACACCATTAGCATTATAAAGCCGACCGGTTTGGGATGGATTGCGGGCTGCGGCCCTGCCCCGCGCTGATAACACAGGTGCACAGCGCTGCTGCGGAGGCCACGGTGGGGCAGGAGAAAAAAAAAATGCCGGCCGTGCTGCTCCCTCCCCGGCCCCATCCATCCCCTCCGTCCCTTTAGGGCGAAAGGGCTGAGGGGTCCTCACCGCCTCACCCTCAGAGGGGTGTCCCCAGCACCCCCGAGCAGCAGCAGGGCTGGGCACGGCTCCCCACACCCGGGCATGCCAGGGTTGAGGTGACTCCCCCCCGCCATCCCCTCAGCACCGGTGGGCCTGCAGGCTCCTCCCGCCCCCCATCCCTCTCGGGGGGAAAGGGGGGGCAGGCAGGCCGGCCCAGCGACACCGCGGACAGCCGCTTCCTGC
>NW_009610854.1:0-6882 GCF_000690535.1 Cariama cristata
TCTTCTCAGAGACAGACGGGGTGCTGGGCTGCAGTGGCCTGGTCTCAGGGCCTCGGGGGAGCGAAGCGGTTGCAGCTCCGGAGGAGGTGAAGGGGCTTCCCCCCCGCATTGCTTCCTCCTGCTGCCGTACCCGGGCAGCCGCACCCGGGAGAGTCCGGTGGGGTTGGGCAGGATGGTAAATAACGCCAGCGAAAATCCCAGCGCTCCTGGAACGTGTTTTGTACTGCAGAGAGCCTGTAAACAGGCTTTTGTTTGAACTCGTTTCCCTTGGGTGTGTGGTGAATTCTTTCCTACTATAGATTCAGAGGATGCACATGTCAAGGAAAAGATGTTGAAGTAGGGCGTTATTTGTAACAACGGCAGTGGATTTTAATTCTAAAATATTTTAATTTAATGTGCTTTCTGGGCATTATAAAGCTACATGCTCACATTCATTCTGTTTTTCAACAAGAACAGCTTGCTGTTATTGCATATGGGCCAGTGTAAGTTTGAAGTAAATTAATATGTTCTTTCCACTAGAATTTGTTACTTATTTAGCAAGTAACTTTTTGTTTAAAATACAAATTTCTAAGCGTAGAAGCTGGAAGAGTTCCTACTGATCTTTTATTCGTTTCTTTGTTAGTACAAGATTGTGTACTTTCATTTTCTACTGTTTTCTTAAATGTCTGTGGTCTCCCTGGTTACAGTCAGTAATTCATCTTTAGTTATTCCTGACTACCACCCTATCCACTATACTGATTTGTCTTGGTTGGGGTTTTTACGAGTATTACTGTGCTGCCTGAGCGATTTAGACACCTATGGAAATATATCTGGTTTTATACAGTAGTTTACACAAGCAGCAATTAAGATTAATTTAGAGTTATTGATGTGTAGTTTCAAATTTTAAACTGGATTTTTGCTTTGGAAATTTTCTTTTTGGGGTTTAGTGGAGGAGGATTACAGCTCAGAGTCCTCTAATAATTCCTGTGCAGCAGCAAAATAGCAAGTGGTGAAAGGACTGAAGTTCTTTATTTCCAGAAGTCTGTGTACCTTCCCTTTCCAAGAGTTTCCATACAGCTTTAAATTTTTATTTATTTATTAATAATCTGGACTTTGTTCATGTAGAAACTAATATTTTCAATTTGGCAGGATTTCTGGATCTACAGCAATCCAGGCAGACTTACCATAAATATTTTTGCTAGGCCTCTATGTATCTGGCCATTTCTACAGAGCCTGGACAAATCGTAAGTGTGCTGTGTTTGTATCAGTTCCACAACTTGTGAGATATATTGAACTTAGGAGATGTCGTATGATCCTTGTGTGTGTGCGGGGTGTATTTACTTTCTTGGAAAGCGCTTGATGGGAACATACTGTCAGCAGCCAATGAGCTACATCTTTTGTGCACAAGAAATTTCACATACCAGATTTGTCAGATTTAGTGCATGTACCAAGACTATTCACGTAGCAGATTTGTAACAGAATCAGTGCTTTTTAGAAAGCATACAATCACTGTCAGTCTAAAAAATCCTGAACTGACAGATGATAGCTGCAGCTTGGGTTGTTATCCACTCCAGATATGTCATGAGCGTGTTAAATGTTGCGTGCAGAAGGCTGCTCGGATGGTATGTATTATCTTGCCTTTCTGTGTAGCAGAGCAGGGGTTTCACTTAACAGTGTTGGCTGTAGAGGGCGTTATAATTTGTGGATGTGACAGTGATAGCCTAAAACCTAAGAACCTGTGTCTTATCGTGAACCAGGGATAAATTAGTACCACAAGGGTATGGAAGCGCAAATGGGAATATGTATTTGTATGCTGGAATCTGTTTTGTGCCACATACTGGGTCTACTGACTCTTTGTGTAAAATTAGCCTTAAACCCATGTTTGCAAAGGTTGGATTCAGATGTCTGCAATGGTTGATGAAGAATGATGGAGATTATGCTGAGGGAGACTTTAATTCTCCATTTGGAGACTAGGAATCAGCAGCAGGTGCTATGGGAAATAATGCTGTGAGTTTTCTTTGAACTTTCTTTCTTATTCAGAGAGCAAAGGAGTAATGTCCATTCTGAGATGAAGGATACTTGCTTTCATGCTTTATACTTTTTGAAGAACTATGAGACTAGGAAGAATTCAAACCCCACATTTTTATTAAATGATGCTTCTGCAACTCTTGGAACATTCATGTTGTGTCTGTTTTTTTTTTTATTTCTTCTTTTGACAAAGCAATTAGGAACCAATCAGAATTTGTTAAATAGATTTAATGGAGTTAAAGTAGAATGAAATGTGTGGTTCAGTCTTCAAATACTAAGTCACAGTAGAATATTCCATACTGTCGGTAAAGAAGTTTTTCATGCTGCACTGAAGAACAGCGTAGTGAATGTTGTGGGAGTAGAGAGCAATTGCCCTTAATTCCCTAGAATTTAATTGGATTGTACTTCTCTCTGCATCCGATCAGATAGGACAGAACAGAAGTTTGGCCAAAATTGTAATGTCAAGCTCATTAATTACATGGTGGACATAATCTGAAGGAAGAACTGTCAGCTTGCTTTCCAAATGAGAGGTTAACTGTTCTGGAAGGAACAGCCAGACCCACAAGACATTGTATTCCTAAAGACGCTACGGAGCATCTGTTTGCAGGAGGCACGGGCTCTCAACTCCTGCAGACTTTGGAGTCCAGTGAAAGCCAGGATTTGGGAGCTGCTTCTTCACAGCTACCCTTTCCAGTGCAAGTTCCAGCTCCAAGCCCTCCCTAAGCCTGCTGCATGCCATCTCTGGCCTCTGTGTCATAGATAACTGTTCCCCATTTGAAATAAACTATTGAGTCAGGCCCCAGATATAGAGGACTACAAAAAAAAATCTTAGACATATACTGAAGTTATTCATGCAGTGCAGGTCTTGCCTGCTGTGTGAAGGCAGTGGGTACCACAAAGGGCCATGTGGCAGTGTGGGTTGACTTTGCAATAATCCTTTATTCCCTGCCTCCTCTCTTTCCCCCGTGTATTATTTATTCCTATTTGAGTATTTTAAAAAGCTTACAGTGTGCTGTTGGAACCACCCCCTTTCCTCAGCCCTGTTGGGGTTCACCAGCAATATTTATCTTGTTCTGATGCATGCTGGCTTGCCTGCAAGATCCACAGCGGTTAACTTTCTGTTTAAAATAGTGTTTCTTTCTGTGGAGGAGAAGACAACTGGCATGCTGGGCTGCAAATTATTTGGTGAGTCATCAGTTAATATACACATCCTGAATAAAAAAGCACTGCAGCTGCTAATTTCTGTTTACTGCTTGACAGTATGTACAAGAAGGGAAAAGGTAATTGGTATGTGTAGCCTTTTACTGGTTGGTTTATATATATAAATGGAAAATATGCATTAGGGCTTTTCAGGCTCCAAGCCTCTATTTGTGTGAACGTATGAGAAATGCGCTGTGGGCTCTTAGTCTTTCTTCCTCTCCCACATCCATGGATAGGCTGAGAGGGTGGATCAGGAAGGATGTAGAACTTTCCATTACAGAAAGATCGAGATTTGGTGTTAGTGCTTGTTTTTCTCTCTTTCCTTAAACATAATTTGCCTAAGAGAGATAAATATGTTTTTTTTAAAAAATTCCTCATGTCAGCTGTTTAATCAGATAAATGGAAATGGAATGAAAAGTTCCACTATCAAAATAACAGAGTGAGGTAGGTCTTAGGAGCAGAGTTTGGCCACTGTTCTGATTATGCAGAGACATTAGAATCGGAGTCGTTGGTGTGTCTGTTCATTTGCAGAGTGAATATCTTCATGGATTAGTTTTCAAACAGTTTCTGTAGCGATTTCAGGGGCATGATTTGGGGCAGAATCTGAATGAAAGTCTGACCAAAGCCAGAGGACTTGTTCTTGCTGGTTACAGAACAGAAATTAAAGCAGTTTTTTCCAGAGTTGGCTAGTTTGGCTTTATCTTCTTCTCTTTTTTGATACAGACTATGCCAAATTGCCAGTGGGTTTTGTTGTTCACTATTTTCTGCCCATCAACAAGAAGTTCAGGGAGAATGTTTGGTATTTTGGATCATTTCAGTAATAACGAGTAAGAAATTGCTCTCTTTATGAGGGTAAAAGAGGGGGGAGGGTTCATAAATACAGCTGTTTGAGAGTCTTTTTTTTTTATCCTGATCAAGAGAAAATTATTATTATTTGCAGTTCTGACTTTTGTTTAGCCTGGTTCTGTATGGCACAGTGAAAGAGCAATATACATGTCATTATTTCTCCTTTCAGCTGCCCCTAACCACATTAACTTAATGCTTGAAAGTCAGTTAGCGAATGCACTTTCTTTTATATTATTCAGACAGGTGATGGGTTAAAGATTTGTGGGTGTATTCTAGCTCACTAGTTCCTGTATAAAGTATAACCATGAGCTGACCTGAAAATAAACTTGGGCTTGGCACAGATTTATGTTCTAAACATGATTACACGTAAATGTCAGATAAATAGTCAGGGAAGTGGAGACATTCCAGAATTCTGCTATTTATGGCATCAAAACAGACATTTGAAAAACATTAGTTCTTCATTCTCAACAACTGAAAAACTCTTCATGTTTTTTTAATTTAAAAATAAGGACAAATGACCTTTAATTGCCAAGTTCATTGTTATGAAAATGCTTGGGTTTTTTCTCTGCTCTTCCTTAGAGAACTTGGGGGGAAAAATCAAACATATACAAGTTCAGTAAAGTAGGATATAATGATTAGTTTGTACTTCAGCATTTTTCTTACGACATCTCAAAGGACTCTGCTGAAATTTGTGGTTAAAATCCCATGATGCTTGTTTGTAATAGATGCAGCAAAAAGCTTTGATAGGTCTGGAAATCTGAGGCAGAAAGAATTTGAGTAAGCTGGTCAGGTTCGTAAAGGAAGTCTATGTTAGAACTGGGATTACAGCAGTAGTTTCCTGATGCCCAGGGCTGTACTCCAGCTGTCTGGAAGTTGCTTCCACAGGAAAAGTACTAATGACTACTACGACTGCATTTAGCCTATCTCAAATTAAAAACTGAAATAGAAGCTCTAACAGATGATGCATCTGGAAGAAGAGCCCATCTCTATCTTTCTATATGTAGACCTTCAAGAGTAAAGTACTGGAGAGTGTGAAACTGTCGTTCTTTGCTGTAAATTTATTATCCCACCTCCAACAGGACTTTGATTCCATAAAGTAATGACTGGATTATAAAGAGGTGCAATTATTGGATACATGAGTATGCTAGAAGGAAGATTGCCTGTCTGACACTGGGAATGTGGTTCTTTGATGTCCACAGGTGAATGCTACAGGACACTTTGTGCTATTCTGTTTGCACCACATTAAAATTACCAAGGAATGATACAATGATATTCACATCTTTCTTTGCAATCCTGAAATAAAAATAAGCATGTTAAGACTTCTTTCTTTTTTTAAGAGACCAGTAAATAGATATTGCATCATACCCATATAAACAGACTTTATTAGTCAGGGACTTTGTTTTTCTTTTGAGTGGAAATATAAGGTGTAGACATATCTCTTTCAATTTACGGCTTATATTTGGCTGCAGATAATGCAGAGTAAGTCCTACCTGTATGGTGTTATTTATTTCTAATATTATATATTAGATGTGCTTTGGGCAAAGTGTGTGTATGGGGTGGAGTCCAGTAAAAGAGGACATAAAGACCTTTCATGAAGTTTCTGCCAGTAAATATAATTTTTAAAAAATTCTTTAAGAAATTCTTGTTAACCCTGAGTAATTTCCAGATATGAAGAGAAAAATTAGTACTGTCAAACTGGTATGAAAATACATTTGTACAAAGTAGAAACAAACGTCAAAAATAGCACTGCATGCACAAAGTATTGCTCCACGTAAAAATTACATTTCCTGGCAGAAATGCTCCAAGCAAAGGACAAGAAGGTCACAAAGGGCCTAGTGTAGAGTAAGGCAGTAAACATATGCATTAGGGTAAGATTCAAGAAATGAGATTTTTTTGTGTAAATCTTTGTTCAGTCGCTTGCAGTTTTTCTCATCAGCCCAACACCTGGGGTTGAAGGTGATGCACCTTGTTTTAGAAACCTGCTGAATTTATTTTAATAGCACATGAAGAATGAGCATTTACTCCAAAGATGACCCCTTCCCCTCAGCTCCCTGCATACTTATTTTTAGTAAATGTTTTACAGTATTGATAAGGGTAGGCATTTGGTTTTACGTGCTTATATCATGAGGCTGGATGACAGGAGGAAATCTCAGGCTTGCTGACATCTCATCCAAGTCTCATCTCCCTTCTGTACAAATACACGGTAATTATTTGAATGTGGGTAGCCAGAGGGCAAAGCCAGCCAACACTGGTGTGGATATGATGAAAAAAAGAACGTACCTCTTCCATTTATGAATATCCTAAAAGCCAAACTAAGGTGTTCAGAGTGAGTGACTTCCAAGGCCCATAGTTACGGACTTTCCTTCTGCAGGGCGGTTGTGTGGTTCCCCGTTTGGGGCAGGTGCTGGTGCGAAGCCCAGAAACGTGCCTTGTGCTGAAACTGCTATTACTTTGCATAGGCCTCCCCCCACCATTTCTCTACCACCCTGCCTGAGTCCTAGCGCCGTTTGTCTGTCTGTATACACTGTAGTTACTGGAAACGCGGGAGGGAACCTGCAGCAGTCGTGGGGAGCGCGTATTGTCCCGGTGCCTGTCGGAGGGGCTGGGGCTCGAACCCGCGGGCTCGCTATTCCGCTCCAGGGAAACCGCTCCGGTCCAGCGGGGAGGTGCGACCAAGTACGATTGATGGGGGAAAGAACCAATGGCCGCCTTAAAGCCCCCTAGCAACTGAGCCGCTGTGTCCCTCTGGGAACACGAGGAAGGGGGCGGTCGAGGTTTGCCTTCCCCCAATGGAAGCCGAGGAGGGCGGGGATAGTGCTTTTTTTTTTT
>NW_009610855.1:0-37390 GCF_000690535.1 Cariama cristata
AAGCTGTAGATGTGCGCAGTGATTTGAAGGCGGTGTTGTAAGTGGTTTTGTTTCTTTGTTTTGTTCTGCAAGGAAAGCCAAAATGAAGATCCCAAAAGGATTTAGTTACCAGGCTATGGGATTGATTATTTTTTGTGAATTGAAATACTTCATTGCAGTGGAGGGCATTCTTGCTTAGCTACCTGAGATTCTGTTACTTTGCATGCCTAAAACTCGTCTCATATTGGCAGAGGTGTATGACTGGGTGCTTGTCTGTCTTCTAATTCCATTTATGATCAATAAATCAGACTTTGTTTGCCTCTCTGGCATACTAACAATGTCCGTTCCTGCCAGGCATGATCTGAGTTCAAGTACCAACCATACTGTTTTTAAATCTGCTGTTTTCATTCAGAAAGTCAGATGAGCAAGGCCACTCTGTGCTTATGTCATGGTGAAAAGAGCACTTGTGGAGAATGGAGATGCTGCCCCTTTTTGTAAAGTGCCAGAACTTTTAGATGATACAGACTATACCCTATATTGCACTAGGGTATTCTTTGGTGTTTCCAGGCCACACTGAGCTGTAGTGGTGGTGGTAAAAACTGCTAAATACATGAGACCGGAGTCCTGTGTGAGAAAATGGCATTTTTCTGAATTCTGGTCCTGTTTGCCTGGACTGCTTGTACTGCACTTAGATAGAATTTTGTTTATAAGTGTGCATATGCAAAGACAGAGAAATAAATCTAATGACACAACAGATTAACCTAGTACTGTTGATCCAATTAAGCGGCATTTCTCATTGCTTTGCTTCACTTCCCTGTCTCTACCCAGAGTTGACCGGGGTAAATATATAGACAGTGACTCAACTTGTTAAACTCTGTCTTGCAGATTAACTTTCGATATGTGCTACTGTTTGGATATGCAACATACGATCATCCTCTTTACATAACAATAAGATTCTTTACTATGAATATATATGAAGCCAAATAGTATTTGACTTACTTTCCCTGGCTGGGTGGTACAGAAGTTGCATCACATATGGCTTCATCATGTATGACCATTTCAAGAGTCAGAATACTCTTTCTGTTCTGTGAGTAGTCTTCTTGTTGCTGTGCATGTGTTGTGAATCTCAGCTGCTGCGTCCTATTGTACCTTTTGATTTCTGTCTAAGGCTTTCGCTATCTTTGATGTTTCTGAGATTGAGCCTTGTGACAGCTTATCAAGAACACTGTACCATACACTGAACATATGTGTATATTCTGTGTCCAATGAAAACAGTTATTTACCAGTATGCCTGAGGGACATAATCTTCAATAAGGGGTGATTCTGTGTCAGATTCCTTGCTTTCTTCAAAAATGATACATCTATACACTTCTTTTTAATTGTTACTTAGCTTTAACTAAACTGCTTCTACTCAATTGCAGAACAAAATGACCTCTTCCTCCGTGTCCCAGACTAAAAGCTAAGTTACCCTGTAAAATGTAATTTCAGAATGTTAGATGTTTATAAATGTGTTTGTATAGCTGAAGACTAAGCAATGGTGATACTTCTGCTTTTCCAACTGTAGGTGCTACTGATGAAACTGGACTTCTGAAGTATCCTAATTTGCTCTTAAATCTCTTTATGGTTTTCTGTCTCTTCGACTAGAAAACAGGATGCTAATGTACTTAAAATACCATTAATTTGTTTTTCAGTTTTGCATATCTACATTCTACATGATAAACAGACTAGAAGAATACTTGTACATAGGTCCTATGTTCTCAAAAGCAATAACTTTATTATTCTGGAGTAGTTCATGGAAGTCACAGAATAGCACATTACTGTTTTCATCCATTGCAAAGCAGTAATCTGTAAGCTTATATCAGGTTTTTAGCAGTAACTGAATATTATAGCAATATTACTTAAGCCAGATTTATTTACTTGCAGGCCTATGTTTAAGTTGACCGGTTCACTTGAGCAGAACATGTCTTACTTCTGTGAACTGATGTATCTGGGCCTGAAAAAAAAAATAAAATTTGTTCCTGTGGTAGTAAAGCATTCCAACCTCTACCTAACTGTGGTGTAGTTACTTTTAACCTTTATTAGAAATGTGTTTGTTTTGTTTGGCCTGGCAAGAATAAAAATATACTCCTGTTATTGAGTCATAGCGCTCTTCTAAATTTAATACTGTTAAAAGATCTGATGTGGTAAGATATTTTTGTTGTTGTTAAGACCACATGTAACGTTCTACACCTCTGTATCCTTGAATACTACAGAAGACCAGGAAAGTTGGCAACTGGTTTTACTTTGTACCCCCTTGCCAGAAGAGAAGGACTTGGAGAGGGAGATGGGAAAAAGATCACCCCAGTTCTCATGTTTTAACCATCTCCTCTGACTGAGAAGTATTACAGCATAAAATTCACAGAGTAAGCCTTTTGAGATGTCCAACTGCAAGTCATTCAGTCATTTAATATTAAAGTGCTAAAAGATCTGAACATTAGTTTGTAGTTCACGTGTAGTTTCTCCTCCTTTATAAAAAGAAATCTCCGAATACAATGTCACCAGTGTTGATAGATGAGTGCTGGTTAAGTAGGTTCACTTCCTTGTAGCAGTTACTTTTGAACCAGACCCCACAACGTTGTCTGAAAGAGGTCTTATGCTGGTATTTTTAGACTGCTGTACTGTATGCAGCAACAAAGATTAAGACTTAGGAGACTCATATCTGTATATTGAGTTTCTTATACCATTATGATGTCCTTAACTAGTTGTATGGTAGACTTTTTTCACTACTTAATCAGATGACCTGGGTCAGTGAGGTGTTCTGATACACAAAATGGGGAGCTTTTCACCCTTTACACAGTGAATTCCATTGCTGAATTTCACAGGTTCATTGAAAGGTACAACACTGGCTTGAACTATCCCATTAACTTTTGCCTCTTTCAAAGAACAAAGGCTGAAACTGAAAAATATAGCCTTGATTTCATGGATGATGGTGGTGTCTTGTGCCGAGCAGTTGCAGAACATCCAACATCTGTTCCTAAGTGGAAGTGAACCTGATGTTGTGCTTCCTGTGCCTGTTTAATGGAATGTACGTGAGTTTGACATATCATGCAGGAGATTTTCATTCTAAACAGATTACTGAGTCTCCTACCATGTTAGAGGAGCTTTGCAATGGTATCTGTACATTGCTTAAGGCATATGATTTAAGATGTGTGTGTATATAAAAAGAATAAATTTTTATGTTCTTTGCTACCAAGTTGCAGTATGAGACCATATGTTAGTGTGTTCTCCTGCAGTTTTGATCGCTTAAGGATAGCGGTATTATACCAACAACTTGCTAAATGTAAAATGGTGAGCTCTTGCAAGTGACAGAAATTAATGCTCATGGTGTCTTTGTAGCTATTGGGAATGGGAAGAGCAAGTCATTAAACCCAGCTCTATGGCAGTGTGTGGGGCAAAAGTCTGATCTATCCCTGCAGCAGGAGAACACCGGTGGGAAGACTGGGATACCGATCTTCAGTCTCCTGATGGGACTGAAATATTTTCACTTTGTTGTTGTGTTCATTTATTAGAAACGCTCATCTGTTAGAACGTGGAATGAGATTACCATGAAAGTTCAGTACTGACCTAGCTCTAATTTTTTTATTTTTGATGGTAGAACTTACACTATGTCATTGAGTACTGAGTGTTTCCTCACACTTCACTTATTTTTAACTTCATAGCCATTCATCAGATGCTTCTTCCTCCGTTTCTTGACAATATTCAGAGTAGAGCTATCATGGGATAATATTTGACTTAACACAAATTGTTCTTCAATTCTGAGGGATGAGCCAGAGAAGATGTCATAAGTAATGATGCCTAAGTATTGTTGGCTTGGTGAAGACAAAGCAAGAGTTTCCAAATTTAGTCATAAATAGTCATTTGCTATAGTCATTGCATGCAATTGCTGTAACTGCTGCCAAGCTTTGTGCGCTAGGCAGTGAGGGGAGCCTAAGAATAGGGTTAGAGTCTGTCTCGCTAAGTATGTGACTTCACATTCTTCCCATTTCCCTGCCACGTCTGTTCTCGGCCTCTTCATAAAAACTATAAATGGGATCCCTGCAACACTGACTTATCAGTCACCAATATTCTTCAGTGCTGCTCTTTGATGGTGTGCAAGAGCTGTGTGTCCTAGCACTTGCTGTGTTTGTAAATGTGCAGTGGAGAGCCAAAGAGTTGGTTCAGGAGCTGTTGTTTCACACAGCAGGGAGTGATCTGTAGATTTTTTGATGTTACTACTAATAAATGCTTATGTCAGTTTCTACTTAGAACTTCGTGCTCTGCTTGCCCCATAGGCATTGCTTGAGAGTAGTCAACAGTCTTAGTTGTTGGAGTGTTACAGCTTGGCAGATAGTTTTGAACTGTTGAGGAACTCCATGTTCTTCTGTTGAGTTTAAAAATCTCCTTGGTGGTGTCCCCACAGCCATGTTGAGAAGACAGAAGTCTGGTAGCTGACTTATGAACCGGTCTTCTGTTCTAGTATATTTAGCTATAAAGTATGACAAAACACAACTTGTTTCAAACTGTGCTTGGTTTATATTCTTCTGGTATTATTCTGTCTAAGAATCAGATTACAGATTTTTTTTGAATCTACACTGTATTCTCTGTTTAACTTGCTGTACACTGTAAGCCAACGAAGTACAAGAAATTACTTCAAGTGCCATGAATCAATACTGTTTAACTGGCATCTTATTTAGAATAACAGGAGCTGTAACTGATACTTGCTTTTTTGTTTGGATGTTTTTGTTGTTTGTTTTACTGCACAATTGTGACATGACTGGTTTCCTGTTTGATTTACAGCACTTAAATATCAAGACACTGACAGATGATGTGGTAAGACAACTTAAGTTTTGCTCTGGCTATGTTAAGCTAATAACCTTATTGCTAATGCAATAGAAATAATCTTATTGATACAAGAAACTGTCTCAATTGTGAAGTTAATTTAGTTAATTGGCAAAGTTTCACTAAACTGTTAATTATCTGTAACTTAGTGTGAGTAGCAAAAATCTATGGATGGCTTTGAAGTATGCTTTAATGGCTAAATGAGATTGACACAGATAATTGTGCCTATTTACATGTGGTATAGTTGAGATATCTCTGATTGCATGTTTAATATTAAAGTTAGGCTGCATGGCTAGCTTAAAATAGCATGTTAAACTAACAGTTGCTTTAAAACACATTAATGGTTGTTTCAAACAATGTTAGGTGTATGCAGTGTCATGCTAACACTGTTTCTCAAACTT
This sequence comes from Cariama cristata, assembly GCF_000690535.1. Taxonomy (NCBI): domain Eukaryota; kingdom Metazoa; phylum Chordata; class Aves; order Cariamiformes; family Cariamidae; genus Cariama; species Cariama cristata. The sequence continues at coordinate 5,238 of NW_009610855.1, forward strand.
CATCTGTCTCTTGAACAGCAGATGAGGTTCTGTATCACAAAGCAGATTTTTTTTAATTTTTCTTGCTATTGAAGTTACCCATTGCATTGTGTGTACTATTTTGTAGGTACAAATAGTTTTCCTTCAAGTAGATTATTTTGCAAAGCCTTTGAATTTACCTACGAAGTAATGTTCTGGAGGCATCTGAAGATGAGCTGTTATGACTTCAGTGCTATACAGAGTTCTTGCTGAAGTACTTCTGTGCATAACCGAGAGCTTAAGTGTAAAAACTCTCAGTTAAAATAAAAAGTCTCTGTAAGTGTTAAACTCTCTGTTTTACGCTGGACAACGTGCAATGCACTTGTGCTGAGAAACACTGCTGTTTCCTAGCTTAGGAACCAGTGGTCTGGTTATTGTTTATTAGGTAGTGTTGAGCATATTGCCTCCACCTGTCATTCCTAGATTGACTTAAATCATGTGTTGCTCTTTCTTCAGCAGAGTTTCATGGGCTGGAAATGGTTATTAAGAAATTTGAGTCTGACAGGTTGATAATACAACTTTGATTCTATAAACTTATGCCTTATCTCAGGGAGCAGAAGTATTTTATAGTAATGAGAACTTAATTTTGGTAGTGCCATGTAAGGATTGTAGTCTGGATGCACAAGATCTTGTTGTTTGTTTGTTTTTGTGGTTCGGGTTTTTTTTGTTTGTTTGTTTTTTTTGTTAAATAAGGCTTGCTGCCTTATTGCACTTGTCCTTTCCTTAGCCTATCGGACTTGTCTAACTTGTAATGGTAATCACCGTAGGTGAGTAATTTTATTGTGTTTGTTGGAAGAAGGACTAAGAGCCTGATAGCTCTGTAGCAAGCAGTCTTCTCCCTGACTCCTTACATTTCTCAGACCATACTGAAGGCCCTTTTGCAGACTAAAGAAACATCACTTGCAAAGTAGTACCAAATTGTCTGTGTGTATATATATATATTTTGTTTTTTAAAGAGAAATGACAGCTGTTTAGCAAAAGGCATAAAAAAAAAAAACAAAACCTCAAATGTTGCAGTGGCATAGGCTTTTAAAGGTGGGTATTTTTTTCACTTGCAACTTCCTTCTTGAAACAAGGATTTGCTTTCCAACTGATACTTTTTGTGCCTCTGAGTTTCCTGTTGGTTTAGTCTTTCTGTGTCTGATTCTGGGAAACAGCTGATAATACTAAGTATCTGAGTCCTAGGCAACCTAAATGTGGCTCAGAGTGGACTGGTTTTGACATTTCATACCAAGCACAAAACCTGGCTATGGTATTTTCTCTAAATTCCTTTTGCGGCAAGGGGGAAAGCTGTAGTAAGAGAAGATTATGAATTTGAAGGTTTAAGATTACTTGGTTTCATTGTAATAATATGTTTCCTTTCTTCTCTTGGGCAGTCATTTGCATGTTAACTTGCTCTCTGCTGCATTATGCTGTGTTAAAAACTTGTATTTTATTACTCCCGGTCTGTTTCTTACAAATACAGTGTTGTGTAACCGTGACCAGGAACTTTTTTTTTTTTAAAATTTAGGTAAGTTAGCAACATTTTGAGGATTTAAAATACAGACTGCTTTTCAGTATTTGAATTGTATTGGATTATTCCTGAGATGCTGATGAATTGTCTACTTTTAGTGACAAATCCCCATTAAGTTCAGAAGCACCTTAATTTTTACACAATCACATGCTTTTTTAGCTTGTTTGTTTACAAACTATGAAGACGGGAATCTGGTTCTGATCCCACAGAGGAGTGGCAAGTAGGTAACTAAGAAATTATCTACCTGCAAGATCACTGTGGAAGCAAGTCTGTTTTCTGTCTCAAGTGCTCCACATTGCAACAAATGGTTTGTAAGGCTCATAAAGATTAAAAACCCTGCATATTAACAGAATATTATTAAAAAGATATCTTATGTAGACAAAAATGAAGGATTTACTAAAATTCCTTAGAACATAAAGCTATGTTGACTAATTTCATAGCAACTGCTGTGAAGATAAGAAAACCTGTATAATTCCTGGTATACAGAGAAACAAGATTTAGAGTGAAATATGTTCTACACATTCAAGATGTGACTGTGCGCAGGCCTAAACTCTGTAATTTTTAATTTTCTACCATTAGCTAAATGATTTGCTCTCAAGAAATGTAAAATCATGTCTGGGAGATTAAGCGTATTAAGAATAAGTCATCTAATAAAAGGGATTCTTCTGTGTATCTTGGCTTATGCAAGTCTTTCTCTTACTAAAAGCTCTACTGCTACCAGTGGAATTTCTCATATAGTAAGAAGTTAATCTTGTAGAGCAATTTGACTGTCAAAAAGAATATACTTTTTTAATCTTCTGGAGCTTCAAGGAAGAAAAAGATGTTAAGAGGTCTTTGACTCAGAATCCTTGGAAGTAACTTCTTTGATCTTATGTGAAGTATTGTTGCTGGTAAGGGCAAATAGTACTTTGCTTTTACTTCCAAAGATACTGAAATAAATTGCAACCTGTAGTCTCCTGTGTGTTCCCCATCCACTAAGAATAATAATTATTTTGAATAAAGACATAAGATTCATTCAATTTTATATTCTCCTTCCTTCCTATGTTGTTAATGTTCTACTAGTTCTTTATCATGTTTCAGCATCAGGGTGTTACAGTAGACTTTCATGACTGAGCTGTTGGCTTCTGTGACTAAAATGACTGGCAAAATATCTGGGGTATTGAGCTCTGCTGTAGTAGTTGAGCAGATTTTCCAGACCTGAGATTGTGTTTACTAAGTATATAAATAGCAGGCAGTCAAAAACATGTGAACTTGAAAATGACAGGTGGCAGTACTTTTTGCAGAGTGAGGAGTACACCTAGAGAAAGAGCAAAGCTATAAGCAATACTCTAGTCTTTATGCCTTTAGCCAGGAAATGAAGATTTTGGTACCTGTATATTTCATATCAGAAGTCTCCTAATAAATTGTGCTTAGTGATCATCATCAGTGTCTTGATGGTCCATATGTGAGTGTGTGTGTTTCTTTATGAGAATGAGAGTGGGGAGGGGAAGAAAGAAGATGGTTCCCTATTTCTAGTAATGCAGTTTAGGCTAAACCAAAACGATTATGTAATCCTGTCTCTTCATAAGGAGGTATCAGAAGTCATGATACCTCATTTGTGGCAAACAACACATTTTATCTAGTCGGGATTTTTCTCTGATACTGGGTTGGCTAATTTTTTAGAAGAAAGGCCTTCCTGTAGTGCAGTGACATTCTCTGGTAATACATACTCCATAAACTTGTCTTGGGTTTTGCTGTTCGTGCAGTGAAGAAAACAAAGATCCAAGCCAGTCACTACTGTGTAGCATTTTGATCTGGAGCCTTCCAGTTAATTTTCTTTAGGAATGTTCCAGAGCTTTGCACAGGGATTTGGGATGGTAACAGAGGGTAATATTTTACCATTTCTGTGTTAATGAAATTGGTGTATATCAATGTGCTTTGTACAGCTGGAGAAAGAGAATATGAAGAGATACAGTAGTGGTTCTTATTCTTGTTTCAAGGGCATCAGTTCTGTCGGCCTCAACCTTAATGTGAGAGGATTTTGCATGACTTATGTGCTTTATGTGTTCCGGGCATCACTGTTCTTTATGCTAAACCAAAGTAGAGGAATCAGAGTTAGTGCCAGAAATGTGGAATCTACGTGGTATGGTGCAGCTCTTGAGTCGGTATGTTAGCTTGCATCCAGACTGATGTACTTCATGTTTAATCTGGTAAACTCCATCTCCAAGAATAAAAAAAGAAAGGAAAAGCCAAGGAATCAAAGGCTGTGGTGGACAAAGAACCTTCAGTCCTTTGTTTCTTCTTCAGTATATCAGGAAGTGCATCTTCCATGGCAAAGCCGCTGTACTGTGCTACTGCTTACCTTGAAAAAGGATAGCTTTTTTTGTGACTTCTGCCAAGATATTTTTCATGACATCAGATAATGTTTCAGCTGTAAACTCCTTTTTGCTGTTGGTTATGACAGACCCACTTTCATAGCTTTCATATCCTGCATAAACATAACTAATTCTTCCATCTGCTACCTGCTAATTTGGTACAGCTGCTATTTTTTCCAAATGCTAGGATCCCACCACTGCACTAAATACAGTCTAAACTGTATTTATAAAGATATGTAGCTCATGTTCGTAGTGTTTGTGTACTTAACAAAATTTAGGTTGCTTAGCCAGTGATGAGGTATTTGATTATGTCCAGCACTTTAAGTATGGTTAGCATCCCTTTTGAGCTAAAATCCTCCTGGCTAGATATGTGGACAGTGTGCATGGTAACTTAACTTTGGAGACCTACAAGATGTTGAATGCAAGCTTTTGCTCCAAATATGGGCAGTAGAAAACACACTTTATATGCAAAGTCAAAAAAAAATTTTTAGTCTCATTTTAAGAATCTAATCTGTATACAATAAACAGCTCTTATTAGTCAAGCTGCATTGATACCAACATTCATAGTCCAAATTATCTCAGTAAAAGTCTCATTAAACACTGTTGGAAGTTGTTCTACGAAATCCTGCTAGTATTTAGTCTTTTTTTTCCTGGTGCTGTACTTACTGTTCCATTGCCTGTTTGAGTCTGAAGGCTTCAGTTTGGATATGGAGAAGAAAGGTAAGACCCAAATGATGTAATGTTCATCCTCAATGTAGGTAACCTCTGCTGCTAAATCATTTCCCTACGCACTTCTCTGTGACTGTAATTAAGACCAGCCATGCTAGTTGATTCAGCTTCATTTGTTTATTCCCAGAACATTCACAGGTGTTAGTAGCATTCTTCAGAAAGTAACTGTTTTCTCCTGTTTGGATTATTCTAGGAGTTATCATCTGCAAATGGTTAATCACCTTCAACCTAAAGTGTTCAGTTAACTGGAAACTGAGTGTAAGCACCACAGTTTTGAGAGTTACAACAATAGGTTGAAGTAAAATATGACTGAGAATCTATTGTGGTATTTGGTTTTTACATTTAGTTCAAATTCAACAATATAAAGCAATTAAAACTGCTTTGAAGTAGAGCATCTGTGTTTATAAGAATAGTACTGAATTTATTGGCTGACGAGGCATCCTGCATATGTCAGTTCTGTGTTAAACATGACCTCCAGTTGTTAATAACCTCAAAGATGGATAGTCCTATGAGAATTCCCTTAGCAAATCTTGTTCCTTCAGTAGTAGCTGATGCTGTCAGGTTTTTCCATGTATGTTGCATTCTCATCTGACTGTCTGTCCTCTGTTACTGAGAAAAGCATTGAATGAAGGTTGGAGTGAAACACTGACAGAACTAGGGAATTCTTTCAGTGATGGTGAATGTGTTTACACATGCACAAGTTGGATTTTGAGGAATTTCTTAATATAGCAGTAGATGATCTGATGTGTTAATTAAGGGAGGCAGGATGGAAGGGAAGTAATGCCTTTCATTACTACATGTATAGCAGCTCTGTTAGGAGGTGATGTCTTGATAAGCTGTTGAGCCAGCAATTAGTCTAGCGATAACTAATCCATTGATTCCTGCATTATCAACTGTGTAAGTTCGATACACACTATTGTCTTACAGAGAATGGTATAAGAAGTCTTCACTAAGATCAAAATGAGAGCACAAAGAGCTGTACTTCCTAGGGACCTGATCAGAAAGTGTGATGAGCCAGAAGGTTTGTATTGTGGCTCTCTTTGTAACTTTGATTTTCAGGTCGATAGTGTGTGCATAAAATTACTTTCTTATTTTATAGGCTCTTAGTGGAACAATAGAGAGACGATGAAATAAGAACCAAATAAAACTTTGCCATTCATCCTGTGATGGTTGCTTCATTTTGGCTCTTACAGCTATTATTCTTACTATCAGTGATTCAAATTCTGATAGCCAATTTGCAGTCAGTCCGAAATCAACTCTGAGGGGGTGAATGCTGCTTATCTAGACTTGTCATTTTATCTCTTTTCTTAGTACTATGTATCATGGCTTTCTATTTATTTTGTTATATACTGTTAATAGTTTTAAACAATGAAGGAGATCATTGTATAAGGCTTGATAGCAGGTTCGTGGGCTTTAAGCCCATTTGGACTCGATGGTCTTAAGGGTCTTTTCCAACCTAAATGACTCTGTGAATGATTCTAATATTTTAAGGATAATAATTGTTCCTATGCTAAGAATACCTGATCTTACTGGCAAGATGACTATGAATGCATGAGCCCTGTTGAGTGAAATAAATTCCTCCTTCTATGAGGGAAGGAAAACGTAAGGGAGGAAAATGAATCCTGTCACCCAGCAGAGGCGAGGCTGCTGTAGCTCCATGCCCTGCAGGTCCAACCAGCAGCGAGGCTGAGTGTATTCTCAGTAGACACCTGCACAAACATGTGCATGCAACATGTATGTATATGCATGGCAGGCCACACAGATCAACACAAACAGCATGGTGGGTGTCATCCTGTTACCCTCTTTGGCTGTTGAGGATGAAGATCCATTGGTGGGAAATATACGGTATGACTCCTTCAGGTAGGTGGGCTCACACACTCCCTACCTCTTTGCTGGCCCCCAGATCCCAGACTTCCCTGTAGCTGGCACCTGGGTGACAGAAGACCCTGAGGCTGCAGGCTCACTCCAGTTGCCAATAAAGACCTCCTCACTCAGACACACACACGTGTGTGTGTGCATACGCACACAGAGCTCTTTGGCAGCTGGTGGGGCTCCCCTGGTCCCTCTGGTAGGCAACTCTCCTTGTGACCTTGTATTTAGAAACACAGATGTGTACACACAGACAAAAATCTCCATTGGCTGGCCAGGATTCCCCTCACACAAAATAGTGTCTCACCCAGGAAAATAGATGGAAATAGAATCTAGTAAGGTAGGACAGACTGTGCTGTTGGGTACCGGGCATCGCCAGACAAGTGTACCAACTAGTAAATGGTTTATACACAACTAACCCTATTTATTCCCTTATCCTATCATTTCCCATGCTTGTTCCTCTCCAAATCACTGAGGCTGATTCTTTTCCATGCCTTTGGTTCTTCCTTTAAACATCACAAAATAAGTCTTGCACAATCCCAAAATGTTTTTCCTCTTTATCCCCTAAAGTGTCTTATACCCCTAAGCAGTAGCACCCTTCAGTCTGAAAGGTGCTCTGGAGAGCTGGTCATGTTGACTTATGGGGCTGGTGTCAGACCTGGACCATATGGCAGAGGCTTTGCTGGGATAGCCTTGGGAGGAGCCTGGACAGCATGTCCCTTCCTCTGAATCAGTAATTTGGATTCCTCCCACCTGCTATTGTGCCTCTTTTCATCTGGGCCTGTGGAGATAAGCCTTTAATGGTTCCTGTGATGAGTTTGGGAAGAGACAGGTGAATGTAGTATTTGGATTCCACCACCTACCGCTGTCTTTCTGTGCTCTTCTGTTTGTGTGCGGATGGGCTTTTTAGGACATAGCCTTAAGAGACAGTCCTTTCCTTTAGTCTTGATCCCACTGCATGCATCTCCTTTCCTCTTGTCTTTCATAGGGATAATGGGTGTTGAAGAAAACTTTGGATATGCCCTACCTGTGTCAGTTGCTTTCTTTCAAGTAACTTCTTCAATGTGGCAGTGTTTAAAAATATTCATTAGAAATTAAATCCCTATGGGATTTGAATATTGCTCTGATGACACCACCTTTGAAATAAGTGATCATATGTTCTTGTACTACTAGTAATAAAAAAACGTAGCTCAGATCTTTTTGGCACTGCTTGCGTTACTTTTTTTATATTTAAAGGCATGTGAAAAGACTTCATCATTCACTCATATCTTGTCTGCTAAGTGATTTTTGAGACAACTTTTCCCTGTGCAAATGCTGTCAGCACTGTTGCTGTGTACATATGGTAACTTGCTTTGCACCTCACGTGCTGCTAGAGCTTGTCAGTAGGGTTTGGCTGGTGTACTTCTGAAGCTGTGGTTTCACAGAGCTTTGTGATGGAGCAGGGTAGGGGAAGAAACACTACCGTAAGACAGTTTTAAACTCTGTTACAGTGCAAGGGGGCCATAATAATAGAGTTTCTACCACGGCTCCCTGAGAATCTTCAGGCTGGTAAATGTAAAATGCTACTGAAAAGCAGTCTCATGGTAACTCATGTCACATGTTGACTATGGTTTAGTTTTCACTGTGTTTCAGTTCTGACGTTAAGAGTTTCAGTTGCCTTGCCATTTTTATCTCGTGGAGAATGCAAACTGGTGGAATAAAGTACATGGCTTTATAGGTGTTCCAGTCTCTGGCGGTAGGAGGCAGAAAGATGTAAAAGCTAAAATATATACAAAGAACTCATTGCTTTAAGTTAAGTTTATGAGAAAAGACTCCTTGTGCCTTTCATACTGGAGTATGTAGTCTTAGGAATGAGAACTGTGCAAATTGTATCTTTAATAGCTTCTCTGCTGTCCTAGTTAAATTTTGTTTATTTTTCCCCCCTCTTCCTCTTCTCTCCCACCTTGAAAAAAACCAAAGCCAACCAGACCAAAACTCCTGCCTTTTGATCAAAAAAGACTTAGGACTGTCTCTGTTCATTTTTGCTAACAAAATAATGGTGTAACTGTTATTTCTAGAATTATGCTTGTCTATGGATAGGAAACTCTTCCTACCTTCAATGTTTTTTCCTTTCCAGAGTTAACTTTGAACTTAAGACTGCTATGCAGCTTATATTGTAGTTACATAGGCAGTTAATTTTTTTTTTATAATTTAGAAGAGAATAGTTTTTAATGATTATTTCTGCAGTATTCTTGTACTCCATATTTAATTATTTTACTATTGTTTCTTTTTAGATTATGTGTCTGAAATACAGTTTTCTCATCTTCGATAACACTGTGCTTGTTGTTTGAATTAATGAGCTGGTTAGAGATTTCCTGTTGTGTTTTTCTATAGCATGTTAAAAAATTTCTAGCTTTCTCCTTTGAGTGCCCAGAAGTATTTAATTGCAGCCTTATTTTCTTCTCACTCCTTATTGCCTATGAACTCTGGATAATCTACTCTGAGTTCCATCAGTGCATCAAAACAGATATTAGTTTGGAGAATTTAGAAAAGACTTTACTGTGGAAATACTTTTTTTTAAGACCATATGAAACACTGTTTATTCTTTGGTTAATTTTAATGTTGGCCCTACTAAGACCTGAAGGGAAAAGTTTCTCCCTTTCAGAAAATTGTTGTTCTAAAGCACTGTTCCTGAATGGGTCTATATGTATTTATTGGTAAAATAAATAAAAAAAAGGCAGACATCTTTAGAAAAGATAGAAGGTCAAACCTGCTTTAAACAGTAGTGACACTTTGTATCAAAGCTAACTTTAGATATTCCCCATTGGCTAGCCTGATTTAAAATGTTTTTCATGTAACATGGAAGATTATTGAACTATATTTTTGCCGTTTCCTCCACTATGCACTTAGATCGCCAGCAGCATCAGTAGTAGATTTCATTACAACCAAGCAATGAAATTTCTATTCTTTCTGTATAGTGCTTTCTGTGGACCATGAAATTATTCACCTGTATGGAATATTGAGAGGTTTTAACTTTTTTGAAGCACTGTCAATGTATAATTCAAAAGAGAATTATATGCAGAATACCCACGCTGTACTGCTGTGCAGGTCTTCTTGTGAATTTCCTTTTTTTAATGCATGGAAATCTTATTTTGAGACTGCATTGTTTTAAATTATTTAAATGAATTTGTTTGACACATGTTTAAATGTGCCTATAATCCTAATGTCTCACTTTGTCTTACATGTTCTGCCTGATCAAATATGTTCCAAGATTGTGCTTCCCTTCTCTAGGATAAGTGGTATAGCATTTGGTGAATACGGGGAATGTGAATATTATGGCCTAATCTGTAATGTTGCAAAACATCTACCATACTGTCTAACATTCAGGAGGAGCTTAAAAACACATTATAAACAAAAAATGTGATCAAGTGAAAGGAAACGAAATATCCCTTTTCAAGGATGAACGGGCTGTCATCCCTGAATTGGTGCTGCCTGTTCCTAATGGAGCAGGAGTAGCTCCAGGATGGCATGGGGTGTTTCGTGGCAGAGACTAGGGTGGCTCTGCCTGGCCAGAACTGCTATTGCTGCTGCTGTGTGAAGCCGGGGAAGGAAGAGGGGATGCTTGGGGAACACAGACTGTAAGGAGGGGGCTGAGATTTTTCAGGAGAGATGGGATAAGGAGTGTAGGGCACACCTCTCTTAAACCTGATTTAGTCAATTCTCTGCTAACTTAACCGTGGGCTGAAATCTGTTATTTCAGCCAAAGTGTCTTCCCTCTATCCCTGCTTCAAGTCTGTTTGTGAAAAATCTTCAAATATAATGTTTTTTTCCTTAGGTTACACACTTGATAATGAACAGTAGGGCATGGGGAAGCTACTGACTAACTCATTCTTTGGAGCAGGTGTGCTGCCTTTCATCAGTGCTCTGTGAAAGCCATTGTTTGAGAAGAAAAATCTCATATAATATGATTTTTTTAAAGATTCTAGTCTAGTCATTGCAGTTTACAATCTGGCTTCATCCCTCCCATGCTTACCGTAGACTTCTCATTTTAAAGGCAGGAAAGGAAATTGTCATCTGGTCAAGATGTAAGATGGTTTTTGGCACTGTTGACTCTTGTACTACACTTCCAAAGATGTTACCCTCCATTTTGCTTTTGTTGCATTCTCTTTCTTCCTGAGTCTTGCCTATGTAATTATTCCTGTAGAGTGTGCTTTCCTCATTGTCTGCTGGTTTGATGTGACACTAAAGGGCCCTATCGTCCATGCTGAGCTCTTTTATGTTTCTGTTATATATGCTATATAAATTTTCTGCTTTTTGTTCATCTATAACCATCTGTATGTAAGGGGCTTACAATCTATTTCTGTGTTCCAAAACCTGTTCCTTTTCAATTTTTAACAGCAAGAATTAAAGTCTTTTCGTGTTTCCACTAAACCTTTCTTCATGGATGTCTAATAGTCAATTCTTGCTCTAACTGGAGTGGAACACTGGTACTCAATTTTTGCTACTAATTTTCTTTGCTCTCTCTGATCTCAATTCCACAGATGCTATAATAACTTTACTTGTAATTTAGCTTGGTAACTTTGATGTACTTATTAAGTGATATCTCAAGATACTTATCTTCAAGATATATTGAAGCCTCGGAATATTTTTGGATAGCATTTTAAAGATGTAAGTCTATTGATATGGTTGAAATCTTGTCCAAAATCTCTTATGCATCAAATGCTACCGTAACTTTCTTCTGTGTTGACAAATGTAATATTGCTGTTCACATCTGTTCAAAAGGCTGCTACAAATATGATTAAGATTTAGTGCATCTCATTGAGTATGTTGGCTGCTTTTGTGTTCTGTTGGTCCTTGCCCATATACATTAAAAAATACAAGCTCTAACAATTAAAATGTTTAAAATTTCACTTAGTCTTTATTGAAAAGTTGATCAATATCTAACGAGTAAAAAAACTCCACAACCGAAACCACTTTTCCAAAGAAGTTTTTTTTGTGGCTCTTGAAAGGATAAAGTCAGAGCGATTGTCTCATGTTGGTGATAAGTCCTAAGGATTATTCACAGAACAATGAGTGTGTCCTACTTAGCTTTATTAAAGGAACTCGTGATTTTTATGCTTCTCCTAAATGAATTTCTAAATAATTGGAGCACAGAAGGGCACTAAGTTTTGGATAACATAGTGCAAATAAAAAGTAAATAGAACAGTGTCTTAGTTATGCTAACTTGTCTTTTAATAAAAAGTAGGTTTTTTTGCATATCTGTATATTCTATTACAATGTCAGGTGTACAGCTGTTTCGGTGTAACAAAAACCATTTTAAAACTATGCTTTTTAAAGTAAATAAGCTTGCTTTTTTTTATATTCTACGTGTAATGGTTGGGAAGAACTCTTCATAAATTGGTTTTGTAGGTATCTCTTCCTCCAAACTTTCTGTAAAATTCTCATGTTCTTCATGATTTCTCTATAATGTAATGGGATTCTGGTCTGTTAACTCAAATGTGAAGGCAACTGAACGTTATACATATCTTTAAGAAAACTCCTTAAAAGAAGACAATTAAATAACAGGCAAGTTACCACAGAAAAATAAGGATGTTTAGCTTCCAAGAATACCCATCTTAGTTAGGGTTACGTGGAATGGAAACAGTATGTGATATGTTATACCTCTTCTGTTTTCAGTTGGATAGATTTGCCAGTATAAGAATTCCAGGAAGTAAAAAGGAAAGACCTCCTCTACCACGTATGAAGCAGTCACATTCTACAGATTGGTCATCCATGCCTATGGAAGGAGAGGATTTTGCTCCAAAACCCCTGTCGGAAAGAGAAATCATAGCGCTGTTTGAAAAAATGATGGTAAGAGTCTTACGCTGATTTCTTTAACTTAAAGGATGACAACATGGCTGACAGGAGGAGCCTTCTTTTGTGTGTGTGTTCTGATCTTTACCTGAATTATTAATATTGTTGTTGGGAGTTGTAATTATGTGGTTTTTATGGTGTTTCTCATAGGATGAAGTCCTTGAATTATTGTAACAAGATTTTGCTCCAAATATATTTAAAATGGGAACTAAAGGTTTCTGATTATTAGAAGTGAGACTATGCAAGAGATTTTGAGGAGGAACAAGAAATGGGGAATCCTGCTTGCTTTTGAGACAACGTGAAACTTTTACAAAGGGATTTTATGCCTTTTAATGTCACAACAGGGTTTTGTTCTGAACTTATATTCAATGTCAGTCTTGCACAAAAAAGACTTAAGATTCTTGCCTCCAAAGAAGCATTTGTTGCACATGCAGTTTCAAATTTACTTCCTTCCTTAGCTGTCATAGTTACTGTGCTACAGAAGAGCAGTTGCTTGCTGGAAAGATCATGTGGCATTGGTACCACCTCAATAGGCTGAGGCTTTTTGTCATCATGATGATGACGACATTTTGGGCAATTGAAAACTAAACATGGAATGGCCACAAGAGAAGAGAGTGACTGCAATCTGAAGAGCACAAGAGGACATTAACAAGGGGAGTGATACCTAGATTATTATTTCTTTTTCTGCCTCGCAGCAGGTAACAAGTAACTCTTGAAATACATAAAGACTACCAGTGGCTGGCGTGTGGAGGAAATGAAATGTGCTATGAGAGAAGTACCTTTATAGAATTTGTAATTCCTACTACTCAATAATGTTAGTTTAGTTTTGAAGATGCTTTTGTAGAACTGTTGAGAGCTGTGACTGACATACAGGATTCAGGATTTTCATGGTAAAGTTGATGAAGGGAAGGACTAATTTACTGTGTTATCAACTTCTGTATCTGTATTTGTTCTCACATGGTTCATTTTTCTTGATATACCTCAGTGGCTAGGATATTTTGCTTGTTAAGAAATTTCACTGTGAGTGGTAGTTCCTCAAATGTTAGGAAATAGGAGAGTTCTTTTCATAAAACTTAAAGGTATGTCTCCCTGCACACACATCCCCCCTCCCCGCTATGTAAATGTTTGTTGTGTTTCTCTACCATCCCACTGAGATTCTGGTATAGGATAGTGTGTGAAGTTGAGACTATACCATAAAACCCAGAAACTTTCAATAAATCCTCAGAAACCTACTACTGTGTGTCTAGGTAAACAGAAATGCTTTTATGCATGGATCCTGAAGAAATTAATTCCAATTTTATAACTACTTTGCAAAAATATGTTAAAGTAATGATGACATACTGGATAATTTGAATGCTTTCCTAGTTTTGTGGAATAGCAAAGCACTTAAACTGTCTCTGATAAACTATCAGTGTTATTTTAGCTATAACATGTAATACTGAAAGGATTCTTCAGATTATCCACACTTGAATGGACTGGAATAAAGCTAGTTTAGTCTCAGTAGATTACATGGCTAATGATATATTGTAGTCTCTAGTTTGCTGTTCTGATCAAATTAAGTGATTTGTGGGGGTGGAGTAGTGAACAATTTTAATGTCATAGCCAGGCTTTTAGAGCTAATTTTGCACGAAATAAAAATAGTCAATTGGTTAGTACTGAAGGGAGCAGTTTCTAAATTCTGAAATTTCACTGAATGCTTTACATTATACTTTGTGCTTTCCTGGATGCATACAGCTTTCTTCTTCCAGTCTTTTATGCAGTGGCACCCTGTGTGGTTTTGATGGCAAAAATTTTGGAAGAACTTGTAAAACCAGACAATTAAAGCTAATAATTAACTGTCATTTAGCTCCTTTCATTTTGTTAGTGCTATTAGGAAAATATTCATGGGAAATGACTTATTCTTATTTTCCAATGAGGTATTGCTCCCCTGTACAATAACTTTAAATGATTTAAAAAGAAATAAAAGAATGAGGTTGAAGTATTTTATAAACTAAGCCACATCTGACGTGCCCCTTGTACTGCTGAATACTTCTAATCTGTATAAATCAATTGCTTTAATGGTGTTTGATTTGTGAAAAACAACAACAAAGAAATTACTTTTTACTACAGAGACAGAATATCTCCTGTAAATAAACCTGCTGTTACAAAACACAAGTGCTTTGTTTTCTCTTTGTTGTTTAAATTCAGAAGTTATTTTTCAGAAAACTTAAAAGAGCAAGTCTGAAAGAAGTGCAAAACTGCTTTAAACAGAAGAATGAACTTTGCAGTAGCTATAGGCTAATGTAAAAACCTTTTTTTTTTTTTTTTTTTTTTTGTTCATGAAAAAAAAACCTCTGGCATATTGCAGGTAAAGTAATGAAGATTTGATAACTCTTAGAAAACATCGAGAAAAACCTAGCCATATATTTTTGTGAAACTTAAAATAGAATACTTTGGTTTCAGTGTTATTACACTGTAAAAAATACATTTTAAGTATTAAATAAAATACAGCTACTTGTATTAAATATGCATGTAAGGTATATTTTCATTTGAAGTCAGTATTGCTATACAATTATATCTCTATGGAAAGGAATCCTGAGGTACAGTGGTCCAAAGACATTTATTGGAACTTGCAGAAAAAAACAAGTTTATCTGGTGATGTCAAACTAGACTTGATTTTAGTGATTTATAGTATGGATTGTCATGTGCGTATCTCAACAGAAGTGCTGCCTGGTAATAAGAATAGTCATAAATGTTGTGTATTTAATTAATTAATGAAATGTAAATATTACATAAAATGAGAAATACTTGTAACAAGATAAGATAACAAATGAAAGGCTAGAGGGAGTACTAACATTGTAGTATTTTTCGCATTCTGACTTGATTTTGACCCCCCCCCATTTTTAAGCTAAGGACCTGTCTTAGGACGTAAAGATTTTTGAGCAGTTGTTGAGAATTTAAAGTTGTAGTATTTTTCTGGCTTTGAAAGAATTGTTATTGAAAAATATTTAAAGTAAACTGAAAAGAACTTCCTTATCTGTTCTTATTTTAAATGCTTTTTAGAAGTCCCCAAATCTTTATGTCCAAAGCCACATATCAATGTCAGAATTCATTGATGAATTGTAAAAGTCCTGGCTAGTTATGTAATTAACTGCTAAACTGTTGACCAGTAAATTAAAATATTTAGATTGATTTGTTGTGTAACTGGTTTAAATTTTTAGGTTTCCACCTGACCACTTAGCAGTATGCTTAACAGCCTTCATATACTCTTCCTTTGAGCAGATGGTTACTTTAGGTTTTTGATTCTGAAATACTAAAGACACTACTTTTTGTGGTTGATTTATGTGTTTTCCTCATCTTAAAATAGCTACAGTGACTTTTTAAATCTTTGATAGAGACAGGTAACTTTGAGTATCTTTCACTTTTTTTTCCGAATGATGTATACACACAAAAAAATTTTCCACTTTTTTATATGTCTTGGAAGTAAATGATCTCTTTGCATATAATGCATGATGCCATCAGTGTTTGTAATGTATGTGTATTTAAGCCTGTGGTGTGGTGTGTGGGTGTTTTGTGTTGGTTTTTTTTTTTATTTTATTTTAGTATGGATATTTGAGTTTGTGCAGCATTTTTAGATCACACCAGGTTTCCCATCATTAAGCAAATCATAGTAGTTTCTTGTTTGCTTTCATCCAAGAACAGCTAGAAAATGCAGCATGCCTTTTCAAGATAATGCCCTTGACATTTCATTTAGTATAAGGCAACTTGCAAAATATTCAGGAATATGTCTGTCCTTATGCACTGCTAGAATTTTGGTTTGGGCATAAGCAAATAATTTCTCTATGAATTTTTTGATCAAAAGAATGCAATATTTTGAATAACAGAACTATGAGAAAAGATCGAAGTATGTGTGGCCTCCTTTCTTCCGGCTTGTTTAGGCAACGTTGTGTTGCATTTACTTTCATTTGTAGCAAGTAACACCAGTCTGGAAGCTACCTGTCAAGGAGGCAAAACACTATATTATTATTGCTTTAATATATTGAGAGAACTTTCTACAACATGCAGTCTGTATTTATTTGATGCTAAAAATATCAAATAATAATATATTGTATATATAAAATCAATTATACAAATATGATATTATAAATACACTATATAGTATCAAATAAATAATCAAAATACTAATTTAATAAATAACAAGTAATAATTTAAATGCATACTAGACTGAAGTGAGGAACTTTTTATAGTCCTTAAGGAAAGGAAACAGTAACATTTGTGGGGGGAAAAAAATCCAGAATCTACACAAAATTGCCCTAATTATACTTTGAAGAAGTTCAACTTAAGAGGTCAAACATTTTCTGGAATGTCTTCTCATATCTCGGTTTTGTTCAAAACTCTAAATGTTTCTAGGAACTGTGCTTGATTCTATCTTATTCAATATGAAAACTAGCAAAAGACAAGGAAACTTAAGTTTCAGTGTGGTATAAAATTTTGATCTTTAGGTTTTTTTGTCTTAAAATTCTAAGGTTATGAGTTTGCTTGCTGTTTGTCTTTGATTTCTGACTAGGTGAAATAGCTTTGATATCAAGATGGTCACACACTGATTTTGTAGCATTGCTCCTGCCAAAGCTGGTCAGGATTCACCTCGTGAGTCTCAGCTGAAAATAACTACAGTAATTCTTGCTAAGCTTGGGTGACCATAGTAATGCTGTGTGTGCTCGTATGTGTGTGTGTGCGTGTAAATAATTTCTTAAAGCCTTTTTTTTATTACCTGCAGCTTGATAGGAAATGTCATTTTTCACAGATGTGGGACTGATTACACCAATCAGTGCATTTCTAGGCTGGAACAGAAGTCCCTGTGTCAGAAATGTCAATGAATAGCTGCTGTGTGGCTTTAAATGTAGTCCTGCATCTACTCTTTTTGACCTCTGGGTTTATGTTGGAATGAATGAATTGATGGAATTTTGATAACAGTTGAAGGAGTTGATTTAGTGATAAAATCGTCAAGAATCTGGGCCTTACCTATTACAAAGGTGAATATTATTTTGTGAACTACTCCCAGTGCAAAGCAGATTTTAATGCTCAGGATTAAGAATTTGGGAACTGAAGAACAGAATTATAGAACAAATGGACATATCTTTCTAAAGATCTTTCCAAGAGACTGGTTTAAGTACATTTATAAATGTTTTAGGAAGTGTTAAATAATGCTGTAGTTTAGTACATGTGTGTGTTTGTGAAACTAGGTGATTTCTAAGAAGAGATTATGCTGGTAATGGTTGTGATGTTCTTGTTTATCCTGGCATAATTGACTGGGTTGTTTTTTGTTGCTTTTTTTTTCTTTTTATTTTTAGTCTGAGTTGCTAGGGAAGATGAATAAAAATTTTTATGGTTTTGAGTAGCATCTAACTTATGAAGAATTGTTTGTATAACAGCTTTCAATTGCTCATGTCCATATTTTTATGTCTTTATTTTTTTAAATCAGTCTCTTATAGTTGAACAACTGTGTTGCTGGATGACATTTAAATTTTTTTTTTCTTTGTTTTCTCCCATTCTAGGAAGATATGAATTTAAATGAAGACAAGAAGATGCCATTGAGAGAAAAGGATTTTAATACCAAAAAAGAAATGGTGATGCAATATATTACCACTGCTTCCAAGTCTGTAAGTAAATTTCTCTGAAGTACACCAAAAATGACTTAATGTTTACATTATGTCCTATTGGAGAGAAAAAGCAGTGCATGCAGGTTACATTCTTTTCACTAACTTTTATTTCTCATAGACACAAACATTTTTAAAGGGCACTATCTCATTTTACAAGCCGCAATGAAAGATATTCGTGTGTTCATGAGATGTATCTTCTGTACACAGAACAGCATTTCTTTTTGGTAAAGGTATTGCTGTAGTGGAGATGGAAAGATTCTGCAGAAAACTCGGAAAAGTTTGATGTGAACCTTTTTTTTTTTTTTTTTCCTAGCACTGTTTAAAGAGAATTCCTCAACTGATTAGTCTTTTTCATCCTTGACTTCAGTACGGAATTCATGTTGTGATGCTGTGTAATAGTTGATAACAGAAGTGTTGCATGTGAACCCAATTAGTGTCTGTTTTTTACTTACAGGGATAATTACTGGTTGTTTTAGAGAAGTGCAAGGAGTTGTGTACTGAGCAGTTTAAGGATTAAATTGGCATAAGAAAACCTACTTAGGTTTTGCAAAGTGGGGACAGACTCTAGTGCTAAATCCTGCAGTGCTAATATTGTCCTCAGACCTTTTGATTGTTTTAAAATTCATTTATTTGACTCTGACTCTCACTGCTCCATGCATATGGAGATATCAGTAAAAATTGCCCATATGTAATTACAACTAAATACTGAGAAAAGAAGACATTAAATATAGTAATTTAAATGAGTTATTTACTTTATTGTCTACTTTAAATGATGTACCTTATTAGTGTAATGCTTTAGCACTTTTAGGAAGGTAGATGCCTAGTGCAGGACCAGCCTGTCTGGAGATTGTTTTATTTAAGATGAGCTTATCAAAGCTACTGGTCCTTCTATAGCATGAAAGTTCCTTAGTACCAGAGGATTAGGAGATCTAGCCTGTTTTTCTTTCTTAGAGATATTTCATGGGAAATCAGGAAACTTCAGGCTAGTAAATCTAACAACATTCCTGAAGTTTCTCAACCCAAAATGGCATGTGAAGGTTTATTATGTCATTGACATCTCTAGCTTCCACGTGCATTCTAAGACCTCAGTAGTTTGATCTAAAAAGTAATGTCATAATAGGACATGGCTGGCTGTACAGAGTTGTTGCAGCCACATCTGTTGCTGGAATCTTAGAATCCTGATGATGATGATAAGACTCAAGAGAAAGGTTTTCATGTTTTTACTTCCTGGCACTTAATACTTGCAAAGAACTGAAGTCTATAGCAGAGTAGGTTTCATTGATCCTTCTTTGAATGCCATTTGCAATAAACATTTTTTTTTTTTAATTGTCATCACACTTGTTTTTTAGCAATGGAGCTTCTTGCACTGTACCCAAAGCAGCCATACAAGATACTCTATTGAAGAGGATAGGTCTGTTTCCTCCCCCAGGGTAGTGATTTGTTCCCACACACTGTTGTCTTGCATGTTTTCATAAAGCCTCCAACAGCATTTTTTCCTTTGTTCCCCTCCTCTGCTGCCAGCCCATGTATTCCCCTTTCTGCTGTGGGAGGTCGCTGAAGACTAATTCATGCAGGGGAAACTTGTCTTTACTGAACTCAGTTTCTACTGTTATCTCCTTACTGGAAGTGGCATTTGCCTGTTGTGTAACTGGGAGGAGCTGTTTCTGTAATGCATGGATTCAGCTATTTGATACAGTAGTGCTGCAGATGAATTCAACTTAGTGCTGGAGGTACTGGTATGGGAAAATCCTTCCCTTGCTCTTGCAAATTCTTTGTTCCTGGCATGCTCTTTCATGCCTGAAGTGTGTTTGTTAGAGTGCTGAGTGCCTTCTCAGTCTAGAGAGAGTAGTGCACTGCATGCCCACGGCACTTGGCTAAATTTTTGGCATACCTTGACTTGATGAGTGTCGTGCTTTTTCAGAAGAGCTGAAGCACCATAGAGCTCCTGACTTTTATGTACAACTAATCCCATCTCAGGTCTCTCCTTCTATGAGTCATACTGCAGTAACATATTTTGATAGTTCATACTTCTCAAACTTTAAGGAGACAGGTACTAAGCTGTATTGTTTTGGAACAAATATCCTCATTTGCAACTGCTATGGAGAGTACCGAGCAGGTTTCATTTAAAGCAGTAATCATTATAAAGACTGTTACAGTAGAAGAACAGAGGCTGCACTTCTAATGAATCACTGAAAATGAAGCAGCCTCTGATGATCAAAGTGGACTCCACTATAGTCAAAGCTTCACCATTGGCCTCAGTATGAGGGTTTCTGTTTCTTAGAAATGCACTACTTTCCAGTATTCACAATGCACATCTCTGTTACTGATGCATTTAGAAATTATGCTGGGTTTGGTGGCGCTGTGCTCAGGAACTTCTTTATGTATAGAATACTGTAACCTACCTCTGTGTATGTGTGAGATGTTTAGAATGAATCCGTCACTTAAGGACTCAAAGTTACTTAAAAGTAACCAGAGTTCTACTGACATGCATTGTCCAATACTCATTCATTTCACTCCACTTTGCTTAGAGATTTTTTAAACAGTTGGCTAGAAGCATACCTCTGTATATATGTCTGTGTATATTTGTCTAAGTATGCTGTTACATCGCTCTTCATAACGTGTTCAATGGCTCTCTGTAGAAGAATTGCTAAGAATAAACAGTCTTGGGGTTTGGGATACTAGTAGTACTTACTGAAAATTTGAATGACAGCAA
Source organism: Cariama cristata (assembly GCF_000690535.1). NCBI lineage: Eukaryota > Metazoa > Chordata > Aves > Cariamiformes > Cariamidae > Cariama > Cariama cristata. The sequence continues at coordinate 25,905 of NW_009610855.1, forward strand.
AAATTGTATGCTTGGAAGAATTCTGTTCAAGTACTTCAGTATTCTGCTAGTACTTTCTTCTTTTCTTGTAACGTATAGTGTTTAGATGAAGTCTTATTTCTTCCCTTAAAAACATCATCTTAGAGATGTATATCACATGTTGTTTAAACCATCATGTCTTGGAAATCTTGAATGAAATTTCTGTCTGCTGTGGTGTCATGTCTTATTTGATAGGAAACAGTTGGAGAAAGGAACAACAGTTGTGTTTAAAGGCTATTATGGTAATGTGAATTCTCATCTACCAAAAGCAGTGTGGTTCTGTTTGTTGTTAGAGATTGTTATGTCCAATGTATCTTCCGTGTTTTTGTAGCTGGTTGTATATATTATGATTATTTGAGGTTAGAAACAGTGTCACATTTTAAAGTGCTATATAAACATATACAAAGATATTCCAGCCCAGAAAAGTTTTAAAAATCAGTTTCCATGTTATGGAGTTAATACTCAAGTGGAAATAAAAGCAGCATTGCTATAATGTTACTCTACCATAAGTTTTGCTGTTCTGTATGTTGAACACACACAGACTCGGTTTTTAAAGTGAGTTTTCTTCACAAGATTTCGTTTTGGTTGTGCAGCTTGCTCCCTTGTAATGTTTTAACTGAATTAATTAATGCTGACTTCATACTGCATCTGCTCACAGACCAGTTGTTCTTCAGTTGAGCAATTAAATTTCTAGAGGCACTGATGCCTCAAGATATTTCCTGTTTCTCAGTTAGCTCGAGCATTTTGAACTTAAGCAGCTTTTCCCATGCTGAAATATAGCTAATATAATCAGTTTCACAATCGGTACCAAATGCAGCTCTCATTTTATTTAAGCACTGGCAGATGTATCATGTTCTTATTACGTTGCAGAACCTTGGCATAACTATGAATAAGTGGTACTTGGTACTGTGGGTATGTTGTACAGACTTTCACAGTTGATTGGCATCTTTTGCATAGGGTAATGTTCAGGTGGGGAACTGTGTCTGAAATTGGATGACTATTTACTGTCTCGATGTTGGTGTGAGTCTCCATTGCTTCTGACACTGTCTTCAGATGGATCAGATGAGACTCTCTAAAATGTCATTCTAGTGAATTCTTAAAGTCTGGCTGGGCTCTTGTCCCATGTGAGCTTTCCACTGCACACATACCTATTGATTATATTAAATTACTTCCAAAACATCTTCTAACCATCTTATCTATATGTTTTGTCCATATGACTGTCCTATATGACTGTTTGACTGCATCAGGAGAGAGCAATTTTACTAACTATTTAAAAGTATATCCAGCTTCGTCAATTTTTACAGCAGGAACTGCTGGGGGAAGTCACTGGAAATGACAGATTTTCCACCCAGGATATTAATCCATATGCTCAGGCATACAAGTAGTGCTTATCAACTAGTCTATGCACAGCAGGGGATGCTGCCAGGAGAATTTCTGGGATTTTTTGAAATTTCCAACTGGAGACCTCCTGTAACATTTAGTTAAATACTTTGTCAGGAAGGCTGCTAGGAGTTTGGCCATCTTGTTTCTAGTCAGTCCCTTATCTCATCTATGCAGAGAACAGCTGGAAAGGTCTAGGATTGCGCGGGAAACTACATGTGCTGCATGTGCATACAGGCGTGGCCCTGATCCCCTGTAACTAAAATTCCCCTGATTGTGCCTCAGGGGAATATTGTCTAATCTTAAAATGTTTGGGGATTATTTTAACAGGACGGATGTGCTCACTATATAAGCTCTTGAATAACCAGGCAGAAACCCTTGTCACCAGTTCCCCTTAGCCAGTGAGTTTGGGCAACTGATGGTGTAGTAGCTTTTACCTTCCATGCTTTATCAAGTCTGATACTTAGTTCTTAATGTAATGAATCCTTTTTTGTTTTGTTTAGGATCTTCTGCATTTGGCTTGGAGACTCTCCAGTTGTTTTTTCATTCCTCTTTGGGTATAGCTGTGTCAAAGCTGTAGGGGAGCTGCGCTTTCTTGCCCTATGAAAGTGCAAGCAGGTACACCATCTTGGTGAGAAGTGTAAATTGTTTATGGAATAAGTTTGCCAACTAGATGTTTTTTGAGGAGGTGGTGTTCTGTTCCTGACATTACAAATGCAGTCTGTTAAACTCTTGGACCCAGAGAATATCTGAAGAGGTTAAAGTAAGTTCCCTTGCTGTAGGGCCTTTCTGACTTGAGAAGTATGTGGTTATGAAGCAAACACAGACCATGAAAGAAAGCTGAAAACACTGAGTTTCTTTTTGTCTGTTGGAGCATTTATTGTTATGGTTTGGGGTTTTTTTGTCTGTTGTGGACAACAAAGAATTACAGGTTTGGGACTAAATTATATCTTTTTTTTCAAGGAACAGAAATGAAGGTTAGCCATTCGTAATCTATTCAAGTTCTGTATGTGCCAAATAAAAAATGAATATGTTTTCTGTATTTCAGGGAAGTCTCAAGAATAGTCGGAAGATTTCACCCCAAGAATTTATTCAGGAATTAAAATCTGGGTCGACAGATGAAAGACTGGTCACTTGCTTAGAATCTCTCCGTGTGTCCTTGACTAGTAATCCTGTCAGGTAACATCATGAACACATATTACAAAGATTAATCATATTCTTATTTCTTAATGGATTAAAATTAATGGAGCTGTAGATGTGCATGTTTCAAGGTTTTCCAGTTAATAAGTGTGTATGCATTAGTGAATGATTATACCTTTTTTCTCTTTTTTTCATTGATTATATATCTTCTGTAGATCTATTTTTCAGTAGAATTTGCTGATCTGTACAAGGTAATGCTAAGATAATGTTAAAGAAATGTAGTACAGAGCAGTTCACTTTGTTTCTAGCGCTAAATAGTCAAAAGTTTATTTTTTCATTTTTATTTTTGAAATATTCTCTTAACTTTTTAATCTTTTAACTTGCTTTGTCAGGGTGATCAGTAATTGGAGATAGGCACTTTGGTGTAATTTTACTAGCCAGAAAGCATACATATTTTAATTGTATGCTCCTCCTTCTGTCCAGTGTACTTTAGTCTTTCTTCCTTGCTGCCTTCTAGTAATTTCTGCTGTATCTGTGGGGTTTAGCTGTACAGAAGAGAGGCCAAAGTTAGTTTACCTGTGCTTTTTTTTAAAAAAGGCTAACTCTTCAGTAAACATAACTCTAACACTGGTATCAGTCTCTAATTTCTGTTTGATCCGTACAGCTTGATTTGTGGATGCTGGCTTTATTTTATTAAATTATATTTTTTTCTATTCTACTCTATTTACAACCTTTTGTTTTAGAGCTCCTATTTAAACCAATGGTTGAACACATGATTTTGGGAAACTGTTTTGGGTTTAGTTCAAAATACTGCAAATGAAATGTTGGGGGTGCTTATGATGGGGCGTGATTAAAAAAGGATTAGACAACTTTCTTCTTTCTGCATCTGGCTTGGCAGAGTTGTTGATGTGGGTCTTCCTTATGGGTGTTTGCTTCTTTCCTTCTATTAATTTATTTTTTAATTGGATTGTCTTATTTAGAATATATAATGGTTCACATGCTTTACATTAACCTGAGTTCTTCTGACAGAGGATTTTACAGAAGATATACTTCCTTCATGAATGTGAAGCTAGTTTTAGATATAGTATTGCTTCTCCTTCTTTATTTAAGAAAAAAATAACAACTCACAACCATAGAGACTTTTTTTTTTTATTATTTACACTTACATTAATTTAACAAAGGAAACTTTGCTTGTTAGTATGTGTCTGGAAATAGAGACGTAAAATGTATGAAATGTGTAAATGTGTGACAACTGAAATTTAGAGCAACCTCTCCTCTCTGTTATTGATATGACTGGATAGTTTTGTCTTTTTGTATGTGATCCCCTTTGCTACCCCTTTCCCACACACTAAGAGAAAAGTTAATCCCCCTCCCCCCCAAAAAAACCCCAAAACCCAAAACCAAACCAAACAAACAAAACCACACACACAAAAAAAACAAAAAAAACCAAAAAAAAACCCCCAAAAAACCAAAACGAAGTCAAAACAAATGAAAAACCATGATCTTGGAGAGGTGCTAGGTCTGCCTGACAGCACAGTACAATGTGATAGGACACGAAGGGGTGAGAAAGATGGAGAAATGATATCAGAATAAGGAATGTGGAGGCCAACTATGAAAGAACAATGTTGGTCTGTACTTGGACTATGATGTTGTAGTAGAGCATCTGCTCAATACCAAAAGTCTGGTGATCAGTATTATCTGGAAGAACAAAGTACAGAAACTTAGAAGTTTTACAGCAACTAAATATTATGAAATTTTGGACTAAGTAGGTTTTCCACAGACACTTCACTTTAAGTAAGGAAAGTTAAAAATCTGTAGATATATGTTAGGAGTACAGGGAAAAAGAGCAAGTGCTTTTGTGCATGGAGAAATGGAAAAAACAAATGTTTTCATTTTCATAAGCTTAGTGTGTTTCATGTCAATCCTTCAAAACGTGCTAGAAGGGTATGATGCATTGTTGATAAAGTATTGCATTGATACTTTTGAGAGATTAGTTTCTTTAACTTATTGGTACAAATAGTTCTAGATTGCAGCAGCAGCTTTAACTTTGTTCAGTCAAATATCAACTATGGCAAATAGAAAATTTGACAGTTGAATTTTAAGTACTAACTTGAAGTTAAATTTTAATAAATTATGGTCAATTTGAAACATTAAGCAGAATGTAAGAGGACATAAAAGAACTCTAATGCTTGGATTGGAGTGAAACTCATAATTAAGTTAATGGATGTATGGCCTGAGAATAGGTCTGAGTTTGAGATGTTTGAATTGGAAGGAAAATGACTGTGGCTGGCAAAAACACCAGAGAAGAGTTATTTAAGTAGGTGGTAGTTCCATAAAAAAAAAAATCTCTACTACTTGTCCATGAATGCATTTTAGTCTACAAACCAAAAGAAGGATCACAACCAATAGAACATACGGGTTCTGAAACAGCCTTCTGGTGTATTGAGAAGTGCTGAAAAAGACTGTTAAGATAGACCTCACTGGGCTTAAACAGAGCATTTTAAAATAGCCTTCATAAAAACCTAAGTTCTTCTTTAGGGCTTATATACAAAAATAGCAGAAATGTAACAGCAGCACACTGTTCTTCATACTAAAAATTTGTGATGTAAACCACATCCCCTTCTTTCTTGTGAGTAGCAACAGTTGATATTCATTGGATGCAGATATTGGTGACCTTGATTTTCCTACCAGCAGCCAGATCTTTGAGTAAGAACTTGTTTTGACACATAAATACTGAACTCCAGTCCAACTGCTATAAATGCATGATTATTTTTAATTCCAGCTTCGTATGATATGGACAATGATAAATAACTGATGAAACTTTGGGGTTTTATTTTGTGCATGTACCATGCCCAAGAATAAATTTGTGCTTTTTTTAACAGGATGAGAATTAAATTTAGATTTGATCTAGCCTGACAATCTTCACATTTGTGGGCTGTCATCTTTTTGACAATATATAATTTAGTGGGGTTTCTTTTCTGTTTTTCCAATTACTATGTTTTAATCAACTTAACTTTTTAATCTTGTTGACATTTCAGTTTCTCACGCAAGAACTAGTTCTACAACATTGTTTTCAGTTAATAATTTTTGTAGAATATATTTTTAGTTTATAGAGAAAATCTGAATCAAGTGATATAGAGTAGTTTGATCCTAGTACTTAGAAAAATGTGTTGAAATCTATGGCTTACTGAAAAAAGTAATTATTTTCCATCAATATAAAAAGAAAGCGTCAAAAGGAAAATGTATCCACTGATCTTGGTCACTATTCTTCAGGTGAATAAATGGGGGTGTTTTTACCTCACAGTTGCCAACACAATTCATCAAAAGTGGTTCAGTGATCTACCTGTATGTAGTATTACAGATAAATAGTTATCTACAACTATTTCTTCTTCTTTTGGATAATTGTTGCAACAGCTTTAGCTCTTTTCATTGAGAAGACATTTTTAATAAATTGAAAATAAGGGCACTGATAGCTTGGTGTTTTGTCAGACTGCCAAAAAGCTGAGTGTTTGCTCTGGGTAGTTTAAGTAGTCTTTGTTCTTTTGTGGAGGCAGAGGAAAGGGCAGTAATAATGCAACAGTATTTTAGGCACTTGATCATTCTCAGCATCTTCAGTTGCTGGATGTATGACAAAGTGGTTGCGCACAATTCTAATACAAAAAGTGCTAAGAAATGTCTAGTAGGATCATCTTTAGGTCACATGTGGCCAGTTATACCAAAACCAATTGACAGTTATTTGCCTAATCTGTTTCAGAACGACACCCATCCAGGAAGGAGAAAATCTATTTTCATATATATTTACTTTTAGGGGAAAAACATGTAAAAACATCTGATCTGTTTTTCTCTTCCTATAATTTAAGTCCATTACAGTTCTGTATCTAGCGGTTATGAAGAACTGTTTAATCCCATCCTATGATGGAACTGGAAATACTATGCATTTCAAAAGAGCTATTGCATCTCCCTTGTGTTATTTCCAACAGAATAGCTTATTACTTGTCACTAGTAAGATCCTACTATTATAGGAGTATCTAAATATTCTGGTTACTAATCAAAAGTGGTGATAAATAAATTTTCCTCAATGTTTACGATGCTGTGTAAATAGACAAAGCAGAGAAAACAATGGAGAGGCTATAATACAAGTAAAGTGAACGTTGTAATTTTTTTACTAATTCTGATTAACATCTTGATGTTGAACTTCTGATGTTCAGAATGGATGCTTCCTTTTTACATAAAAGACTTTATTTTGTTAATACATGACAAGAGATTTCCTCAGGTTAAGCTTTTTTTAAGTAATAATTTAAAGAATGCGCAGAAAATATTGGTACCACACCCACAGTAGAATCCATGTTTTGATGATGAAGATGGTGAAAAGTATTACATACTTATCATGCTAACTATATCTGTTCTAAAGAGAGATGATTTTGTAATCAGTTAATAGATAAAAGTAATATGCTAATTTAAAAATGGGGAAATGTATGGAAGAGATACCCATTATGAAATAATTTTCTGTCTTGTTGGCCAAAGACAGTAATAAGAGGTCAAAGGACTTGTCCATGCAGTAGCATGGAAAGTTGACTAAAGGTGTCAGGAACCATTCCTACCTCTTACGGAAAGAGTATTGAAGTACTTGTGAATTCATTCCATAATTGAATATTATAATTTCACTCTTTATGAAAGGAATTTCCTGAGCAAATAGTCTCTACAATTTCTCTGCTGTATATGTATATTTGTTGCCTCTGCAGCCAACTTCTTCCTCCAGTGGGATTTTGTTGGAAGTTTGGAGTTTAAAATATCTGTGCCTTACACAGACAACGAAGTCTAAGGAGCAAAATATTCCTTCTGTTATGACTATGAATGACAGTGTTGTCCATGAACTTTAGGGTTTAGGTAATTGACGAAACATCATAGTTTCTGCAAGACCAACAGCTACTATCAAAGAGATGGCTGCAGTACTGCTGTCGGTCATGCAGTTACTTATATTTGATATCAAGCAGTTTTGAGCAATAGTAAACAGGACTGTGAAGCAGATCTGTCATGTAAAAACAACATACTGAGGTTTAACCTCACCAAAAGATAGCTTTGGCAATAGCTGAAATCTTAATTTTTTGTTGTGTTTGCTTGGAGATGTTCCTATGGATTAATGTCACAGGCAGCCACTTCTGTAGTTCCTTTAGGCTTTTCCTTCCTTCTGTGACACTTATGGTTAGATACTGACCTTTCCAGGAGACCCTAGAACAGTGTCTGGTAGAAATTTATTGTTTTTCTTCCTTTCCCTTGCAAGGGTTTTTTAATTACAGTTCTGTGCCAAAGAATGTATAATTGTTAATTTAAAAATTAAAATTACTAAATTTAATGGCTACTGTAATTTTTAAATCTTTTTTAGTTTATGGTTATCTAATTGCGTCAATGAGTGAATGGAGAGCCTCTTGATCTTCTGTTAAGTAAAGAGTTAATTTTGCGTTTTAAAATAGTCCAGTTATACTGCTTGTATTTATGCTGACAATTTTCATTCATTGTTAATTAGTCTTTGAAATGCAATTTTTTTAAATGTCTTTTTTCTTTCTCCCTAGCTGGGTTGAAAACTTTGGCCGAGAAGGTCTGGGGCTGCTGTTGGATGTTTTGGAAAGATTGGTTGAGACAAAAAAGTAAGGATGATTTAATATAAAATTGCCAGCTTTTCTTAATATGTGAACAACATTTAATTACACCAGATTTTTTATTTATTCAGCCAGGACAAAGTTGTGAAGAGGAGTCAGCATAAGGTTATACAGTGTTTGAGAGCCTTCATGAATAATAAGGTATGGGATTTTATTTAATCTGGAAATCTAAATTGCTACAGTTCAATCAGATAATGTACATGATCAGTGGGTATAAGCCTGTGCAGTGTGTTGGTCAGCTGTGGTTTGAAGTTCTCTCTACTGCCACTTCCTCTCTGTGGAAATATACTTGGAGAATAGTGTAAACTTTTGGTGCTGTTGTATGCCCTTATTACAGAATAAGTGACCCATTTTTGACTTTTCTCATTTAATTTTTTTGAGTAAGTATTTGACAGACTTAAATGTCATTTGAAATATTTACTTGAGGGAACTGTCGCTGTCTTTTACTAGATATTCAATACAGTCATTTGGAATTCCTCCAACTCTTCTTACAACTGTTCTTCTATTGTTTAGTATGGATTGGAAAGAATTTTGGGAGAAGAGAGGAGCCTTTTGTTGCTGATCAAAGCAATTGATCCCAGGCAAACAAGCATGATGACAGATATAGTTAAACTGCTTTCTGCAATGTGCATTGTTGGAGAGGAAAACATGTAAGTACTGTATTTAGCCAGAAATAGTAAGGTAATTTTATGGTATCCAAAATTATAGTTATACTTGAACGGAATGCTAAAATTTACAACTTGGGTTTGAAAGTAGTATCTGTACTATATTGTCAGTTTTCAGAATACCTTTGTCTGTGATTTTGACATGTGGATGTACTGGCTAGATGGAAATAGTTATGCAGCCATTCTTTCACTTAAAATTTTTTAACATTACTTCTAAGATATCTTAAGATATCATTGTAATCCAGTAAGTCATTCTTTGGCTACAAAAGTCTCCAAAGGAAACAAGTAATGCTTAAACCTCCTAGATGCCACAAGAAATCCAGGAAGGTGAATACTTTGGCAACATGGCTCTTCAGATAACAAATGAACTGCAAGGTTAAATATCTCTCCTGATTTAAGTGCTTTTCTTTCCTTCAGCCTTGAAAAAATTTTGGAAGCTGTAACAGCAGCAGCAGAGGAAAGGAATGTTGATAGATTCTCTCCTATTGTAGAAGGTCTTCAGGATAACTCGGTTCAGCTGCAAGTAAGCTAATTCTTTTCACAAACCTCTGCAACAAGTAAAAATAAAATTATTTTTTTATATTGAACAAGTCATTACAATAAAAAGGAGGAGGGATACTGTTTCAAATAAGAGTCAAATTTTTGAATTTTGTTTATAATATTATCTTTTAGAATTGTGGGAAGATTCAGCATTGAGAAACACAGGGGTGTTGCAGGTTAATTTGTTGATTTCTATTCACCCAAATCTTACAGGCTTTGGGAGTTAAATTTATACTGCGTTTTAAAATAAAGCATGAGTATTATATCAGATACAAAAAGATTATCTCACTTCTGGTCATATTTGCTGAAATGTAAAGATTAATAATAGTAAAAAAGCAAGTTTTTAGGCAAATGCTTATTATAATTAAAGTTTAAATTGGCAGGAAATCTGTCCCTCATGCCTACTTTATGATTGCATAAAATTGCACTTGGAAGTCTGAGGAAAGAAATCTTTCACCTTATTTTCAATTTCCAGTTTGCTTCAGCTGAATATAGAGTTACTGCAGAAAGACGCAGAGAGATGGTTGCTTTCTGCTTCTTTTTTTTTTTTTTTTGTTGTAGTGTGTACGTATCTCCGTGTTCTCTGTCCTGAGCAAGAGACCTAATAGCAAAAATTATTTTTTTCTTCCTCTTTTCTTTAAATCTTGCTGTCATAGCCATAGCAGGAATCAGTTACTGTGATAGGACAAATTCAGCTTTGAATTACAGCTTGGTTTTCTGGCAGTAAGAATACATAGCCATGATCTGCTTTGCCAGGTGAGATGATAACTGAGGGAAGGAAGATTCTCTAATTCAAATCTTTTTTTTTAATCTTCTAAATGTTTGTTAATCTCAGCATGGATTTATTACACTCAGTTAAAAAATTTTTAATAAAAACCAAATTGAAGAATTTATGGATTCTCTGATTCCTTCCTTTGCTTCAACCTTGAAGATTTCTAAGCCAACTTCACGGTCAAGTAGGCTCTCCCCCTCGAAATAATTTTTATTGGTGGGAAATGTAGAATATTTTGTTTGGTCTTACGTTTAATTGTTGGGGTTTTTTTCAGAGTGTTTCAGGTTGGTATTGCCTTCATATAGAAGATGTTGATTCTGGCTTAGTGCAGAAACATTTGTCTCATCTCCCCCCCCGCCCCGATTTGTATATTTAGTGGATGTATTGAAAAGCATAGTAATTGCCTCTAAGAACTTATGTTGGCAAGGCTGGAGTGAGGCTGGAAAGAGACTGTCAGGAGAACTCTAGAGTAATAAATTTTTTTCTTTGAGCAGTGGCTGGGGGCTTTTGTGTAAGGCTCAGCCTACAGTTAAGATTGGCAAGGAGAGAGAGAAAAGGCTTTGAGCTCCAGTTGTAATGGGACTGGAAAGGGACTGCAGAAGGAGAGTGTAGACGGTAAGACAACAAATTCCCTGTTTTCCAAGGCTTTTGAGTCTGTGTTTTCCAGATTGGACATAAATTTCTTGTAGTAGCAGATCCTTACCTTATGTATTTTTGCAAGAATCATTGCAGTTTTTCAGTATTAAATTTAAATGTATGATCTCATATATTTCTGTTCTTCTCCGGAGTCTCTGTTTCATTTAGATTTCAAGGTGAATGATACTCAGTTAGCAAGTTCCTATTCAGTATGACTTTTTTTTCTTTCTCCATATTTTAGCATCCTTGAGATAGTAGGCATGCAAGCTTGGACATGTCAGACTTTCAGGACAAGATAACATTTGGATCACTCCATCTGGGGCTTTTTGTTGTTTGAATGTTTTTAGTCCCCCTTGTTTTACTTGTTTTAGGTGCTTGGTTTGCTTTGATATTGGATCATGATAGAAGTAAAAAATTTTGTTGTTTTTTGATCAACCTGAAAAACAGAAATATGAAAAGTGTGATGATTTTTCTATTATTTCTATTGTTTTATCATAATAAGGTAAAAAATTATATATAATCTGTGTAAAGAAAATTTTATTCATGAATATAGTCAGTCAAAGCACTAAAAAAAGTCCAAATGCAGAAATGAGTTTTAATGTTGAATAAAGGTAGTTCAGTGTCTCTTTGTATTGGTTGAGAAGCTTTCTTAGAACCATAGAATCATAGAATCATTAT
>NW_009610856.1:0-10149 GCF_000690535.1 Cariama cristata
GAGAAGACGAGTTTTATTTCTCCCTCATTTATTTGTTTGGGTTTTTTTGCCAGCGTTTTGCGATGTTCTTGGTGTTGCTTCTAAACATCTGGCAGTGATTAGGTGCCAGTAGAGGCTTAACTGGCTTGTGAAATGTATTTGGCATATTTCTCCTCAACATCCACCGACTGGAAAATATTTGGTCTTTGCTTTGCATCTGTTAAAACTGAAACTTTGTTTCTTTTCCTTTTTCTCTCCCCCCCCCCCCCTCTTTTTTTTTTTTTTTTTTTTCCTGAATAAATATTAGTGTTGTAAATTGTGAAACATGCCGCTTCTACCGGTTGACCCCATCCTACAAAGTTGTGACTGAGAGGTATTAGATACTACACTTTTAAAGTCAAATAAAGCAGCAGATTGCCATAACCTAGTAAAGCTGTATTAGGGGGGTTGCCAGAAAGCCTTCTGTTTATGAAAATTGATAGCCTTACAGCAAAAAGGCAGAGACTTTACGCGCTGGGGAATACTTAGGACGAAAACATCAAAGGACATTGTGGAAAGTTTAGGAAGTAGTTGGAAGTTTGTGAGAGCTGAATCTAGTTTTTCTTCAGAGGCAAAAATAAGCTTGAAGGGTGGAAGGAAAAAAGCATACATATGAGAAAATTGCTTTTGGGCACCAGTGTGCCTGTGCTTGGATTGCAGAGTTTGATTCCAGATGCCAGGAGGCCAGTAAACATCATGATAGTTACACTGAGTTTCCAGAGTCTGGGACACCAAATGATGTGATTATTTATTCACTGGCCAGAGGAGCTGCCTGAAGGGAGGAGAAGCTTTTTGGGGGGTTTTATTTTTGCAAGCCCACCCACACTATTTAAGTTACTTCTGGCACTGTGACATGGTGTCTCTGCAGGGCTGTGCAACACAGTAAAAATAATGTATTTGCAGTGTTCTTTCTTTATAGGGTACTCGTGCCAAAAGTTTTGTCATCAGCTTGTCGTTATCAGCATAAGTGTAATGACAGGAACAAACCAAAACGATGGGGATCCAGTCATATAAACCCCTGCCTGTTATCACTGAAAGCCCTACGCTCTATTTTTGTTGGGGCTGAGGCTGCGCCGGTTTTGGGGGGAGGTGGGATGCGAAGGACGGAGGACGGCAATAACATATCATGGGACTTGCGTCTCCTTCCGTTCCGCCTCCGTCGCTGTTCTGTGCGGAGAAGTGGCCTTTGGAGGGAAGAGGTTACTCCTGCTGGGAGCACATCGTGGTGCCCCGCACTCAGCGAGAGGGAGATGCTTCACTCGGGTTGCTAGTCCTGACCATTCGGTTTCCCGAAGAGCGACCACAGCCATCTTATTTCTTTCCCCCGCAGAGTTACGGAAATCAGTAATAAAACATGCAAAGAAGAATGATTTAAATGACGGTGCTAATAGCAAGAGAAAAGAGGAATTTCAAACAAATCATCACATTGAGGGTCATTGCCAGTGTTATGGAAGTCGGAGAGCCAAACCAAATTTTGACTCTGTGATTTCTTTGTCGGGGTACAGACTTGATTCTTCATATTTCCGCTTTAAACTTGATGGTAGTGACAACTGTAGGGCTGTAGGACTCGGTGTAGTTACACATTGTTCTCAGTAACAACGAAATGATCTGTTGATTGCAGCTGTCTCTCTATCTACCCTCTCTGGAGAACGGAGGAATATCTAAATAATTACATCACTGAATATCTGTAAGGAATAAATTATATTTTCCATTGCTGGTATTCATAATGTGTTATGTTTTAAATCAGTAAAACAAATTGAAGTTTATGATTAATATACTGGCGGTTTCATTTCCAGCAAACTACACTGAGCTCACAAACTTTGTGATACTTTAGTAATAATTCACGTGATTTATAAAAGGACTTGACTGCTTTAGGGTCAGATGTATCTTTATCAAATGATACTTCTGACTTGTAGTTATTTATTGGGGTATGAAGGAGTATTTGTTGCCTGGGAAACAAATGAAAACAGCTTCCTCATAGTCAAACACCACCGCATATTCAAAACCATTGGCCCTAATTTAAGACAGGGACAAGCGTTGCTGAAACTGAGAACTTCTTCCTGTGTATCTGTGACATATTTTGTAATTATTACTTTAAACTGTGTCTGTAACCACTACTGTCTCATGGCAGTGCTGGCGATAAGTATTTTCATCTGAAATGTGGATATTGTTTGGATAACAACTGAATACTGATGCGTAAAATTGGGCAATGACAGAGTCCAGGTGGTCATTTTGGGACTGGTGCTCCAGGATGACAGAGAAGCTCCTAATTACGATAGCCAAGGTAGCTCAGCTGCTTCTTTCCACTCCTCCTCCTCCTCCTCCTCCTCCTCCTCTTCCCCAGCTGCTCTGCTTTAGCCAGGGATGGGCAGGGGATGCTGCCGGATGGTGGGGGAGGACGACAGGTCTGGTGTCTTCTGCTTCACAACTGGAATGTGAGCACATACCCCATCCCGTGCTGTTCCTCTCATTTAAGAAAAAAGGTTTGCCTTACACAGCGCACACTTTGTCAGACGATTAATGATGTATCAGCCCGTATTGCTAAAATCATCCCTTCCGTGTTTTAACCTGGAGCCTGGGTGTAATCTGCAGGTAAAGCCTTCATTTGTAAAAGCTGAGTCTGCATGCAAATTCAGTTGCTCTTTCTCGGCTGCCTTGAAAAGTCTTAAAATAAATAATCTGTTTATATGGTGTTTGCCTTCTTGACGGGTTCTGTCTTTCTAACTGTTTTGATGCCACCGCGATGTTTAAAGAATAAAGGAATAAACGTTCAGATTTTCTAATACTGGAGAAAAGTGTGTGTGTGTCTAATCTTTGTGTGCACAAAATCAAATGAATGGTCATCTGCAAATAGGTCTTTCCCGGGTAGAAACTTCAAACTGCAAATTTTTTAAAAAATCCAGTCCAGAGCATTTTGCAGAAGCCAGAAAGCATCCGAAACTCAAGAGTTAGAAATGGAGTGATGCAGGAACCTTTACTTAGTCCAGTTATAACAGAGCTTATATGAATATAGTGACATAAACATGAAACATATGCAGGAGCTCCGCGGGCTGTGCGTTGGACATGCCGCAGGACCCTACCGCAGAAGTTCAAAGGCATGAGCAGTTATAACAAACGTGTGATACAACGCAGAGCAAATCCTGAGCAGTGCTACTATGCAGTCGGTGTGTATCCTGAACTGGTTGGTAGCACAGAGGATTTTAAACATATGGATGAGAAAGCGGATCATGCAAGCCTGTGTCAAAGGGTATTCTTGTTAACGATACAGAGGAAAGCGGAGTGTTAGATGCTGTGAAAATACAGGAGAAATCTTTTCTTGCACAGATGGAAATATTATGCACAACTGCAATGGATATGGGGCAGAATTAGCGTATAAGCTATTTATGACAGGAGTATTTTCAGTAAGAAGTTGTAATTGTTCATCTTCACTTTCAATATTCTGCTTTTCCCAGCCACGTCGGACTAAGAATAGCACCGGCGAGCCTGTCCTTGTGAAGAAGGGGGGTTGTTTAAAATCTCCTGTGGCTCTTTCTTCTGCTACTTTGCATAACGCAAATTTATTCTAGACTGATGTGGCTGCAGCTGAGAGCCGAACAGAGCCCTTTTCTGTCCCAACCGCTGAACCCTTTGCTTAGATCCGCCCTCGAAGACCCTTGTGCCCAGGGACTGAACCACCTTTGCCTGCTAGGATGAGGAGGGAGAGGTCGTCTTGCAGGGCGAGCGAGCTGGTCAGGCCTTGCAGAGGGAAACCAGAGTAAAATAAAGTAAGTGAACTGGAAGAAATGTCAAGGATGAAAGCAGTTCAGTGCTGCGAAGGATGCGTGCCCAGTTATCTTCAGCTTCACAAAACGTTCCTTATCCTGCGGTTCCGTGTGTCAGAACAGAGATTCCCTCCTTCCAGCCCTCCCCCTTGGAAAGCAAAATAAAGACGCTTTTTACCCGGCACCGAAAGTGAACCTGATCCTCCTAATAACGCGAGTGTGGGCTGTACGAGAGAGGGGGCAGCCCAAGATGAATTGTCTGTGGAGTTTGACCGCTCCCACCTAAAACTGCAGTCCCTTTCGGTGCATAAATTTGAGGTGAAGACTGGGACGTCGCTGGGGAACAAAGCGAATGAGTTATGGGAGGTGATAGAGACGTGCGTTGTTAGGAATGTGTATGCCATTTTAATGCTGCTGTTAATTGCCTCCTCTGACATAACAGACAGGGAGGCACAATTTTTCACTGCACTAATGAGAACAGATCTGTTTGCTCTTAAGTCATGACGCTGAAATACGATATGATTTAAACTTTTAACTTCTGAGGTCGACCCTCCGCACCGTGCAGCTGGTCCTGACCCCAGTGCCGTAGCAGCGCTCGGCGGCGCTTACGGGCGAGCAAGTTTTGTTCAAGAAACAGCCCTATTTACTGCCTTCGTTTTGCACCTAAAAAAGCAAAACTAGAGCCATCGTTCTCATACATCTGAATTTCTTAATCTTCTGTCTTTTTTTTGCATTCTTAACATGAGCTCTCACATTTTGCAGGCATAGCAGTGGGGGAGCAGATCGAGACGAGAATATTAAAGTGCTCCCATTTGTCGTGATTCTTTGTTTTGTTTGTTTTATGCATGTAGTAGGTGATGAGAGATACAATCCGAGTCTTAGGATATCTGTCAAGAGAGGATCGTTGGTCTGGGACCTTGTCTCTTGCTTTCTTGCGATACTGTAAGCAGATAAATTCCCAGATCAGCAGCTTGAAGGACAGAGGTGGGGAAAAGCCTCAGACTCGTTGCCAGAATCCAGGCTCAAACAACATCCCAAAGGATGCGTGGGGAGGTGGGGTGTCTTCCAGAACTGCCTCTGCTCAACCTCTGCCACGACTCCCCTAAAGACCAGGTACTCTGCAAATGCAGAACCCCTGTAATCCCCATCCGAAGGAGCTTACTGCGAGGACCGGGTGGAAAATACGGGCACAACGCAGGCAGCCAACAACAGTGACATCGTGAGCGTGCGGTGTCAGCTTGGGACCTCGTTAGTGGGGAAGGGTTTTAAGTGTGGGGTAGGTTTTCATGAGGCAGGGCTTATCAAAATAGAACCAGAAAGACTCAAATATGCGAAGGAGCTGTAAGGAAGAAGTAGCGGAGAAGGCAGAAGAGGACAAGTGAAATAAAGCATCTGTGAAGAGAGAGGGGAATGAGCAGTCCGTTAGCACAAGCAGGAGACTGTCCAGAATAAAAGCTATGAAAACCAGTGGAAACCAATTAGACTGATGAAGTCATCAACATCTGAAGGCCACAGCTGCTTGCTGTGCTTCTGCTGGCTGTGTTTCACCTCTAGGTCAGCACTTTGAGTGTAGACCCAGTTAACAGTGACCAGAAATGCATATAAATCTGGTGGCGGCTCAAAAAAAAAGCTTTTGAAATGTGATATGAGAAAGATATTGGTGTTCACTGTTCTCGTCTGTCTGAGCAGTTGTTAATATTACAGAAACCTCACAGGTGGCCGAGTTTTGCCTTTCCGTGCGAGGGCTGACATGGGCCGGGGGGGCAGAAGGAGCTTTTGGAGGCTGCACGCAGTCCCTGGTGGAGGAGATGCACTTGTTGCACCGTTCTGAGCAGGGTTCTGCATCCGTGCTCGTTTACGGGTTAAAGAGAGGAATATCATCATCTTCAACTCATGGGCATAGCTTCTTTCCAAATGATACAAATAAAAATCTGTTCTTGATAGTATTGAAGTGAATTTTACAGAGTTGCACTGGGGTATAACTATAGAGTTCCCATTAAGTCAGTGGGAAAGGCAGGGCCCGAGCTATTAAAGCTCTTAGAGTGATTTATTTTAAAGGAAACTCTTACTCTGGATGTCACTGTACTGCAAATTAATCTTATAGTCCTGAGTTCCCAGGGTGGTACTTAGGGGTAAGCTCTCATGTACTGTAAATCCAGTTTTCAGGAGGATTATAGAGGAACTTCTACAATCAGAGTTGAAACTCGGCATGACAATTTTCAGCCCAGATGCCTCATTCTCTCCTGAAATAGATTCCCCCGGATTTTGAAATGCAGTGTAGAATACTGGTGTCTTTTCTTAATTCAAGACTTCAAACAAAATCTTTAAACAAAGACTTTAAATCCATGTTTACTGTACATGAAAGTTCTAGAAATTACTGGATACCACGGGTCTGCAGCCACCATACGACCCAGCATCTAATGGTTCTGAGGTCTCGTTTGCTTCATTAGTTAATTATGTTTAAGTGGCTGAGCAGGGTGTACTGTGAAAAGGTGACAGCTGGACATGTGCGTTAGCAGCTTTCTGTAACACCTTCTGTGTGCCAACAACGACACCCGCAAGAGGAAGCGGCTAAAGTGGAAACAATTTCCCTAAAATCACCTTGCACCAAAGGCTCCTCAGATGTGGTGCTGCTCCAGCGAGGGGACGGAGCGGCGCGGTGGCTATAGGCCCTGTATAGTCCCGGGGCAGATCTGGCATCCCTTGTGGCTCCAGGCCAGCTCTTTCTTACTTGACCTCAGAGTGACTCATAAGTGGTCCATGATTAATTTATTTAAGCTTTAGGAACAAGAACTAGAAATTACACAGTTCTACTCCACAGATTTTTGCTTTGCCTCTAGCAAATTAATCAAATGAGAGTCTAATTTGTTTTAGATTAAATGAATTCCCTCTGTTCGCTGTGTTAATCCCCAGCTGAACTGCCTTTTTATAATTTCCACTCCCTTGAAGCATTGTACTGTCGCGTATTTAACTCTACGACTGTATTTATTAGAGGTGTTGCAGCAATAATTTATAACTGGAGGGCAAGGAGGATTTGGCATCGGTACTCAGTGGGGTGTGAGTTATTGCCAAAATAGCTCAAAGTTTTGAGGTTTTTTTTTGACCAGAGCTTTTGCTTGATAGTGAGTCCCTAAAACGTTGGCCGTACTACTGCTCAGGTACAGCGAGCCGCTTGTTTTTAGAGGTTTGCTGTAAGCTCGGCGTGGCAATCTGTTGTAGCCCCCAAGGAGACCCCTGTAAACCTGCTGAGACAGGAGATCTGCGGTGGTCCTTCCCCTACACCGCTAAACACGACTGGTTGCTCACATGTGTTTCTGTTCTGCCCAAAGTTCACCTTTCTTATGGACCTTCCTTCTGCCGGAGCTCAGTAGAAGTCAGTGGAATAAGACATCACATTTTAACCAGCTTTTCGTGTTTCTTCGTCTTTCTTATTCTGGATTCCCGGCTCACAGCTGAGAGCTCAGCAGAGCAGTTTATAACTGAATTATGGCTGGTGTTGCCAGCACTAAAGAGGCAATTCTTCTGGCTGGGACATAACAATGAACTCTGCTTTGTCGTCTGCTTCAAGGAGGTGTCTGCCCTTCATAGTTTTCAGCCAGGAAAATAAGCCTTGCCTGTGTATCTAACAGAAATATTGCACTCGCTCCAGTCTTTGTACCGAGAAGGGTTAGATTTAAACTAAAGAAAAATATTTCTAACTTTAACGATGTCAAACAAAATCCTCTTACACCAGTTGCAGCGCCCCGCAAGTGTATGGGCATCACTGATGTAAAAACGCAAAATTTCCTTTTGTAGTATCAACCACCGGTGCTCAAAACTCAATAATTTCTTCCACTCCAGTTTCTGGTACTTTCAAAGCATACGGCATAAAAACATGCTGGAGGTTTTCTTACTATTTGCTTTCCTACTTGGTGTGTATTTTCTTAACCTCTGTAATTCATCACAGATCACATTTTCATAGTTTTCTCTAGAAAAGCTGTTTCCTTTTCAGCGAAAAGTTAGGTTCTCTTCTATTTTCCTGATTCAAAGATATCAACGAAGCTTTGAGATTTTTTCAAAACTTGTGACAAAACTTTAATATTTTCAGCACTGGAACAGGGAGCCGAGGGCCAAGTTTCTGCCACCCCCGGTGAGCACAGCCCTGCCCGAAGGGCACGGGGGGCGCAGGCTGGGGCACGTGGCTTTGCCTCGGGATGGAAATTTATAGGCTTGTTTGTCAACTTCGTTTTTAATATTCCAAACACAGATTTCTTTTGAAGTAGGACTTTCAACCCAGCCTAGTCTCTTTTTCCACAGTGCTGTTTGTTTCTGAACATTTAGTCTAAACTTGGTTTATTCTTCTCTCCCTCCCATCTCTGTTTTCCTTGAACTTGTTACATTAGAGTTAATATTGTAAAATACTATATTTGCACGTGATTTGAGCAAAGTGCCTAGTGGCAGTTGGGACTGAAAGACCGCTGGGCTTCGTCCGTTAAATAATTGTAACAAACTTCCCCTAAAACACATTGCTGTCAGTTGCTAGATCAACTCACAGCAATTAAAAAATGTTTTAGCTGACGTTTTAGATTTTAGCGAGCAGGGAGCCAGGTCACCAGTTGAGAAAACCGTCCTTGCCCACCTCCACTTCTTTGTTTTAAATGCCACAAGCGCTCTTCAATATTAGGAGATTAATGAATAATTATAAAGTATTCAGAGCTTAAAAAAAACAACACATCCCTAGCCAGCACAGCATGCAGTGTTGCAAATGTTAAAAAGTGTATATATATAAAAGCATATAAATATATATATGTATAGAAACCATACATCTATGAGTTGCAAATATAAAAAAGTCCGAAGAAACAAAAATACAATTATAAATGTGTGGCCAGAGGGCAATGCCATTGGGCTAAGCGTGAAAAGCCAAACAACTAGGGAAGAGGCTGGCAGCCCGGGAGGAAGGTCTTGGAGATGGGGCGTAGGATGAAGCCGCAGGATTTAAGCCCGGCCTGGCTGCAGACGTCAGATATGGCTCAGATAAGCCAGGTTACGCTCCTGAGAAACAAAGGAGACGATTGTGTTACGGCCCCGATAGCAGGAGAGGGCGGGAAGCGAAGGGCTCTGGAGCTGCTATCTTTTTCGTGCAGTGTTTTATCTTTTGTGCAAGAGGGGAAGATTTTTCCTGAGTAGCTCGCTGCTGGGATGAGAAGCTTGGTTGTTGTCTGTTTATGGTTTATTTGTATTTGTTGGGCTTTGTCGGGTGACTTTGTCTTCAGATAACATTTGGTACAATTGTGAGGGTTTGTTGGGTTTGGTTTTTTAAAGGTTTCTTTCTGCCTTCAGAAACCAGATGTGTTTGTTTTGCCTAAGGAGTGTCCACTGGTTCTTCCATTTCTTAAATGAGGATCTGAATTGGAGGTCTAGCTTAAGCCAGGGACAGGAGCGCGTCTGGCAGTGAGCGAAATGTGAAGAATATGAGTTTTGAGCTGTTTTATCAAAAGCGCTGGCTGAGTAAAGGGCGACGTTCCACAAAATGGTGCGTTTCACGGACTCCTTTGCTGCCTCAGGGAGCGTCTCCCTCGGACTTCTGTGTGTGGCACCTCGCGGGTCAGAAGGAGACGCAGGTCAGATTTCTTGCTGGACATACACTCAAATGAGTTAGGCTTTGTTAAACTTAGATCT
Source organism: Cariama cristata (assembly GCF_000690535.1). Classification (NCBI taxonomy): domain Eukaryota; kingdom Metazoa; phylum Chordata; class Aves; order Cariamiformes; family Cariamidae; genus Cariama; species Cariama cristata. The sequence continues at coordinate 9,438 of NW_009610856.1, forward strand.
TTACTCCACCTTTGAATTCCTCCCCTCAAGGCTGTTGTGGCACCAGTTGGCCCAGTCTCACGGTGCAGAGCAGCCTGTTCGTGTGCAGTAGCTCTGTGGACAGCAAAGGTCTAACCGAGCACGGACCTCGCACTCCATCACGTCTGCTTATCTGCTTTGAGCCTGCTTTCCCACCACCGCTCATTACATCTTTCCTTCTGGCGAACCCCTTGACTGACCTTTGAGGGTCTGTCTCCGTCCCCCCTCGTGTCGGTCGCCTGGTGCGAAGGCCGGTGCTGGTGGTAAGGCAGGGCTCGTGCCTTCCCGCCTCAGCAGAAAGAGGGGCTGTGTTGGTCGAAGGAGGCTGAACGCGCGAACACAAACATATCCTTTTTTTTTTTTTTTAAAGAAGTCGTGGGTGTGTTTCTTCTGCTGATGCCAGCCTTTTCCTTTGCTGCTGGAAGAAAGTGGAGAGAAATCAAGCTTCTGACAAAATAAAATTGCGATTATTAGCATTTTACTGCTTGCTAGCTGACGAAGATGAGAACAAAAGGGCTTAAATGGCTTTTCTTTTTCTCGTCTGCTTGAGTTCATCAGTTCCGTTTCCCATTTTTTATCAGATCTTGCCTCTTGAGGCCAAGCTAGCGCCCGTGGGCGGTGGTGGGTGGACGGACAGACAGCCGTCCCCTCGGACTCCTCTCTCGTTCCTCGGCATCGCCACACACAGCACTTT
>NW_009610857.1:0-666 GCF_000690535.1 Cariama cristata
TGAAAATGCCCCTTTGGGGGGGGGCCTCGGGCCCCCCCTCCCCAAGCCAGGACCACCAGGGCAGCGCCCACCCCCAGGGACCCCCTTTTATACTGCTCCGTCCTGTGCAGCCCCAGGGCTCTAGAGAAAGAGGCTCTCGTGTGAGAGCCATCCTCGTGCAAGGACCTTGTGCACGAGCCTCGTGTGAGGGCCATCCTCGTATGAGAGACCCTTGCTTGTGCGAGGGCCTCGTGTGAGCGCTGCCCTTGTAGAAGAGCCTCGTGCAAGGACCCTGAGCGAGAGCCACCCTTGTGTCAGAGCCTTGTGCAAAAGCCTGACGTGAGGATCATCCTTGTGCGAGGACCTTACGCAAGAGCCTTACGTGTCAGCTGTTATCGTGCAAGAGTGTTGTGTGAGAGCTGCCTGCGTGCAACAACCTTGCACAAGGGCCTTTTGCAAAACCCACCCTTGTGCAAGATCCTTGTGCAAGGACCTTGTGCAAGAGCCTCATGCGAGAGCCATCCTCATGGAAGAACCTCGTGCAAGGACCTTGTGCTGGAGCCTTGTGCAAGAGCTGCTCTTGTACGAGGGCCCCACTCGAGCTGAGCTCGTGCGAGAGCCCTCGTGCGAGAACCCTCCCCACATGTGCCTCCTCCAACCCACCCTCACTCGGCTCTCGTGCCTGAG
>NW_009610858.1:0-1365 GCF_000690535.1 Cariama cristata
TTTGGTTTTATTTCTCATTATTCTACTCCGGCTTGTTTGGTAATAAATTAAATTAATTTCCCCAAGTGGAGTCTATTTTGCCTGTGACGGCAATTGGTGAGTGATCTCTCCCTGTCCTTATCTCGACCCACAAGCCTTTCATCGTATTTTTCTCCCCCTGTCCAGCTGAGGAGGGGAGTGATAGAGCAGCTTTGGTGGGCACCTGGAATCCAGCCAAGGCCAACTCACCACACTCTTTAATGAAAAAAAATCTGCCTTATATAGAAAGTATCTCCCACTTCTGCCCCACTGAAGGAAAAGTGGTTTGTGAAGAAATGAAATTTCCTTAAGTGACTTAGGAGCCTCAGATCTATTTTTAAAATCTACTTACCCATTTACTTAGAAAAATCTCATCATAAGACCTTTTTTCCTTGGCTTTTTGAGGCAGAGAATTTGGTGTGAGCCATTTTAAACTAGAACTAAAACCAAGTATCTGCACATATCTGGAAAGCACCACCTCTACTGCCAGTGGCATGCACACCATCTATTAATGACAAAATGAATCAATTAATGTGAAAAAACTGGACAGGGAAGGACTGCAAACTGTTATACCAAACCTAAAGTGAGCCCTGCCAGCATGACTACAGAAATAAAGGGATGGTGCAGTTCCCTGCTCACTCTCTGGTAGCAGGACGGCACTGCCGCTGGGGGCAAGAACAGCGCATTATCTTCTCATCAGGAATCCTCTCTGCTTCTCTCCTTTTCATAAGAGAAAAAGAAACATCTTTGTCAGGAAAAAAAGTTTATGAAAAATCAGAAAATACAAAGAACCAGGAGCTAAACATCTTGTTGGAGGCAGGACAGCAGGGCAAACTTTACCATGGCTTTTTTTTTTTTTTCAGGCAAAAGCAGTTGGCAACTTCCACGCATCTTGGTTTGGCCCATGACCCTGAAGAAACACGCGGAGAAATGGTGTGGAAGATGGGAATCCCCTGGTGCCACCCCCACCTACCTTGCTTCTTCCTAAAGCTTGTTTTGAGGAAAGCAGGATGCAGTCTTTCAAGGACCTTAAAGATCTGCTTCATATCCACTTTAGGTACCAACTGTGAGTGCCACTGCTCCCTGCTCCCTGCTCGTCCGTTTTCAAACGGCCAAGTGGAAGAGGAATCTTCCTGCTTGCAGGTGAGTGTTTGCTACCAACCAGTGCTCTGATCCACAGCAGCTATGGCTTTGTCACTGCCCTGTTAATTTAGTTGACACGCTATAAAAATATCTCAGAAGACTAGCTCACTGAAATTGCAACAGCTCCAGGCAAGAGGGCTGCCAGCAGGGAGCCGCGTTACAGCTCAGCTTGAAAGAGCTTGAAGGGAATGGCGGGGGGGGCAG